>NC_056728.1:967600729-967863229 GCF_019279795.1 Protopterus annectens
ATATATTTATATATCTATATTTAGATTTGGAGTCTGCTACTTTCACAGTGTGGGTTCCGTCAGTGAGCCAGTAGGCAACCCATCTTGTGACATAGGGATTCATACCTAGTTTATTGAGTTTGTCTATAATTCCAGAGTGGGGAATGGTGTCGAAAGCCTTGACAAGATCTAGATAGGCTGTGTGAACCACTTTACCCTCGTATATGGCTTTGGTGCCTGCTTCAAATAAGTCTATCAAGTTTAGGAGACATGATCTGCCTTTTACAAACCTGAACTGGGTGGGGTCCAGAGTTTGGAGATTAACAATGTCTTTGTTTATAGGTTCCATGATGATACGTTCCATGGCCTTGCAGACCCGCGTCGTCAGGTTAATGGGGTGTTAGTTCCCGGGATCCGTGGTGTCTCCCCCCTTGTGGAGTGGGATAACCGTCGCTGTGCGCCATTCAGCAGGCACAAAGCCTGAAGTGAGGCTATGATTGAACATGGTACTTAGATGGCGTGCCAGTTCGTTCTGTAGTTTGTGTAGAACGCAGCCTGGGATGCTGTCTGGTCCCATGAATGCTGTGTTCTTGGCTTTGCAGAGTGTGGTTTTTACCTGTGCAGCCATGATTACAGGAACTTTGCATTCTTCCGATATAGAGATGGGCTCTTTAGGGGGTGAGAGGGGGGTAAAGTTAGCACTGAACCTATCTGCCAGGATGTTGGCAATATCAGTTAGGTCTGAATATTTAGTGTCATTGTGCTGTAACTCAGAGCAGATCTAAGTGTTGCCAATAAGATTCTTGACATAGCTACAGAATGCTTTGTGTCTGCTTGTAGAATCAGTGGCAATTTTGTTTTCGTAGCTAGCTTTGGAGGATCTTAAAAGGGATCTCAGCTTCTTACTGAGGCTGACCAGGGAGCTCCTCCACTCATGGGATTTTACTCTCTTTTACAACAGTTTCTTCCTTGTGTTGTACAGTTTGTTTATGGCAGGAGACCACCAGATTGGATTCTTTTTTTTGGCGGATAGCGTCTTGGTTCCGTTTGGGATAGCACGATCCATGCACTTGTGAAAGTGCTTATAAAGTGCAGTTGTGTAGGATTTCAGTAGTCATAACTGTATTATTCATCTGCATGGGTGTTATGAAGCTCACCACAGCATGAAGTTGGCTTTGGACTCATTTTTTACCATGGTTTCCTTAATGGGGGAGGGGGCAGGATGTGGATATCTACAGTAATTAGCTTATGGTCGGATCGGACCAATGAGGCGTTAACTTCAGGTGTGGAGCACTGGACACTCCTGTTGGTAATGACTAGATCTAGGATATTGTTGCCCCTGGTGGGGGTGTGGATAAGCTGATCCAGGGCATTTGAGTTTATGAATTTCAGAAAGCGTTGAGCAAAGAAGTTGTTAGATGAGTAGTTTTCCCAGTTAATGGTGGGGTAGTTGAAATCGCCCATTATTAGGGTGTTAAATTCCAGCCCCCTATTGCCTATTATCTGTAACTCCTGACCTGTCACAACCCTATCGGCAAAATCTCTTTTCTTCATTCTTGTGCTGGTCTGGTTCTTAAAATACTCCCTGCTATTTTATGAATACAACACACTGTATGGTTTTGGTTGTTCGCCTTGAGTCTGCGCCCAAAACCCCAATCTTTCCTTATTTCTGGATCTTCCGCCCTTTGTCAGCATCATTCTTTTCCACTTTGAAGTATAGTTTTCTGCTTGTGCTATGTATAAAAGAGCCTGAACTGTGTTGCTCTAAAATACCCCCTCAAATTAAGCAATCCTAGTCCACTTTAGCACTGGTAGAGTTTTTTAGTGGCCTGTCGAAGCTGGTGTTAAAAAAATAATTAGTAAATCATATAAAATATTGCATGATAACTATATGAATAAACCAGAGGAGGTCGGAAAGGATTAGGAAGAGAGACTGGATAAGCAATTCACAAAGAAACAATTGTGGGATATATGCAAGCCTCCCAAATACACAAAGTCTAGAAGATTTAGGATCTTTGCTTGGAAGTTTATGAGGGTATGTTTTATACCCCAAGAAGACTTCAAAGAATTTCTTCTCAGGAAGACAGCAAATGTTGGATGTATGATGGGGAAGAAAGTAATTGTTAACATTTTCTGGGAGTGTAATGAGCTGGCAGACTAAAGATTCAGCGTCAGAGACAATAGGTAAGCAAATTGGTGTAACTAATTAAACTTTTTTGAGTTATAATAAAAAAATCAGAGTTGACTAGATATAGTAAGGTTTTGCTGACTAATTATGGTGGCTGCCAAAAAGCAATTACTAGAAAATGGAATTCAAAGTCTAAATCAACTGTACTAGAAGCAGTGTATATAATGAGATACAACCAATGGAAGTGGAATCTTTGGAAAAGGGTAGGAGCAAATTACATAGAAAAAAATTGGAACTATTACATGCAGAGAAGGAATGATTTTTAAAAGAATGCAGGATTTGAATGAGCTATGTAATGTTTGACAATGACTGAATAGATTGCAAGTGATGTACAATGTCTGCAACTAAAATTATGTCAATATGGTTTGTTTTCATTTGTGTGTATGTATACACACATATATATATATATATATATATATATATATATATATATATAAATATAATATGGAAACACTTTATATGCTCGAAATCCTAAAATATCGAATTTCAGTGTCTTAAGCCCATTAAAGTGGAAAGGCTAAAACATCTAACATCCAGAAGCGCGAAATTCAAAATCTCACATTTCAGAGATGTTGAATTAGCAGTTTTGATGTTGTGCTGTGTTCATGGATTCTGGTAAGTTGTTTATGTTTTAGGGGTTTTTGGTACGGGCTGTAGTTTGTGTTTTGTTACTGTGGTGCGTGTCCGCAAGGGGATGTAGCTTGTGTGGTGGTGTTTTGTGTGTTTGTTTATGTAGTACGACCTTGGAGTTAATATATTTAAGTAGGGGGGGTGGTGTGCGCAGCCCCCCACATAGGGGGGTGCAGGTGATGCAGCCCCCTTATGCTTGTACATAGGATTGGGTTGTGTGTTAGTTTGTGGGGAGGAAGGAGTGTGTGGAGTATGCGTGTGTGTGGTATAGAAGTTGTGATTCTGAATTTCACGTTTCTGGGTGTTCAATGTTTGAGCCTTTCCACTTTATGTGCTCGAGATACTGAACTTCAATATTGCAGGATTTCGAGCATATAAAAGTGAATAAAGATATATATATATATATATATATATATATATATATATATATATATATATATATATATATATATATATATATATACATATATATATATATATATATATATATATATATATATATATATATATATATATATATATATATATAGACAAATAAATGTATAATTATATATTTATATTGTGCAACTGTCTGTCATATGCGATAATTTTATACATTTTGTTTATAAAAAGTACTACAGTCTTGACCTTGTAGCATAAAATATCAACCATTGCTTGCAATAAACATCTTCCCCTCCATTTAACTGCAGTCTTTATACCTTAGATCTCTGCCAGTATGTATATACTGGGTACTCAGTGTAGGATGACCAAAGGTATAACATATTTTAAAGATATATTAATGTATTTTATAAGTACATTTTGCCTTATAATAATAATAATCATAAGTATTTGTTAACTGAGTAGGTCCTCTAGAGTCAGTCCCTTTCTAATGATGTCTCATAGGTTTATAGATAGGTAATAGGCTATCTGCCCAAAGGCATTTATAAGCCTAGCCGGAATGTGCTGGCTTTCGCCACCTCCTTAGATTAGTTCCCTGTGTCGCTGTCCAGCAGAGCCATTGAAGTGATCCCTGGGGTAAACTGTTTCCCATCCACTCGTCAAGGTTTCTCTTGAAGAGGGTTAGCGAGGAGCTCTGCCTAATGTAGATTGGAATCTTGTTCCAGAGCATGGGAAGTCTCTGGGACAGGAATCTATCCCTCCAGAATGTTCTATTTATTTTGTGTGGTGAGGTTTAGATCCCTGGAGCATGGCTCAAGGCGATATGGTTTTCTTTAGGTGGAGCATGTCCATCAATTCTGGGTTGGACATGGCCTTGTATGTCAGGCAGAGATCACCTCTGAGTAGGCGGTATGCAACAGAGTACAGCTGGAGTTTCTTCAGTTGAGCTGCATAGGGCATCTGCTTGAGGCCAGTGATTCTCTTGGTGATGTACTTCTGTGGTCTTTCCAGTTGTTGCAGGTGTCTTGTAAGGTACATCTCAAATGGGGCATTGTACTATATGATGGGTCTGATGAGTGATGCATAGAGGGGCCCAATGACTTCTTTCGATCTGGATGCAAACCCTTTTGTGATTAAGTGGGCCACATAGGAGTTTCTAACCACTTTGGCAATGTGATAATCAAAGGAGAGGTTGCTATCTACTTGGGTCCCCAGATCCCTTATTACGTCTTGTGTTGAGGGGGCTACCACCAATGTGGTAGTTTGTGGGTACTTTGTTTTTTCCAAAGGGGATGACTATGCACTTTTTGGCATTTAGCTTGAGGCCATGGTTTTGACACCAGTTATCTGGCTCAATGAGACCCTTTTGGAGGATGTCTGTCAGCCAGAGAGTCAATTATAGCTCCTAGTTTGCAGTCGTCTGCGAACTTGGTCAGCCATAGTCCTCCTGTGCTTGCCTCTACCTCTGAGAAGTATATGCCAAACAGGAGGGGTCCTAGCTCCTGTAACTCTTACCATGTGGGTTCTGTCTGTGAGCCAGTTGGCAACCCATCTCGTGACGTAGGGGTTTATGTTCAGGCTGGTGAGCTTGTCTATAATACCCGAGTGGGGAATGGTGTCGAAAGCCTTTGCAAGGTCTAGGTAGGCTGTGTGGACCACCTTTCCCTCGTCTATAGCCTTGGTAACTGTCTCAAATGAGTCCACCAGGTTTAGGAGGCATAATCTGCCCTTAAAGCCGAACTGGGTAGGGTCCAGTGTTTGAAGGTTTCCAATGTCTCTGTTAATGAGATCAGGAGCAATGCCTGGTTAAATGACATGCTCAAGGTCACGCAGTAGACGTAAAAGGACTGAGGGAAAACTACATTGTACTTTTTTTACCTTGTTTATGATGTACTCTGTTCAAATGCAGTTTTTCTCATGGCCTCGGCTGAAAGCAGTTTATTTTTATTTGCTGTGTAATGCATTGCACTTTCTACCTTGCTTTGTAATATTAAATATTTTAAATGGAGCTTTTCTTTCTGGGCCTCTGTTGAAAAGGGGAAGCTTCAAGCACTGTCAGACTATTCTGGTCAACAAATGCAAATTAACCCAGTTGTGAGTGATGTAAACACTCAAACTGGAGGATACAAACCACCCACAGCTGTCAAAACGGCCCACTCCCACCTACTGCAATCCAACATAGACAATAAACCCATATAAGCTGAGCTACTTTAGAAAGGCCTAAGCAAGACTTGTACTGGACTAGCAGACCCAGACCTTTGCCACATTCCAACTACACTCATCTGTACCCACAGTTTCCTCCACAAATACTCGTCACCAGACTGCATGCCTGGGCCCATAAGGCTATCGGAGCAAATTGTTACCCTTAACATCCAAGTTACTAGTGATCCCAGTGTCAGACAGTGACATTCCCCTTAACCAGGGTGAGCAAGGACAGAATGATAAATAGCAGTCTCTCAAGTGCTAATATTCAATATATTACAAGGGCCCTTAAATCTCTCCTTCCAAAGTACGGATATGACCTAGTCACCACAATATGGGAGTGAGCAACCTTAGATGTTCCACCTTTGGGGAGATGTGGAGAGAGACAGACAGACAGGATTGAGTTCTCAAACGTCCAAGAACAAAGCAGCAGGTTGTATTCATCAAGAATGACATCACAATTCAAACAAATACAACTGAACAACTAGCTCAGTAACTGCTGTCATTTCGGGGGGGGGGGGGTCTAAAGCAAATCAGGAATATAGGAAGCTACCTGTCAATATGGCATTGATCAGCATTAGGTTCATAAGTGTTTACTAAGCTAACGGCCACAAGGGCCTTTTTAAGCCCAGCCATGTATCCCAAATCTCTGACAGGTCTTGGAAGATGAAACATTTACAAGCTAGGGGCCTTGGAGATGAATCATTTAAAGGCTGCCTGTGTCCATTAGAGACATAAGAGCCAAACCAGGGATGAATTTCCTGTTCCCCATCTAGTTGTCCATGTTGCAACTGAACTGAGTTAGGGAGGAACTCTGCTTCACATGGATGTGGACCTGTTCCAGAGATGGGGTAACCTCTGGGATATATACCGGCCTCTCCAGCAGGTCTTATTTATATCACATGCAAGGTTTAAGTCTTTAGAATGGGTAATTCTGGTGGTGTTTGTTTCGTGGATATGCAGAAGGTCCAATCAGAGTGGGGTCTGAATGTCCAGTATGTCAGGCATAGAGCTCCCCTCAAAAGCCTGTAGGAGACAGAATACAGGGACAGAGCCTTGAGGTAGTCTTCACAGGAATTTACTTAAACCTTGTATTGTTTTTAGTGAGGAACCTCTGTGGAAGTTCCAACTGTTGGATATGCCTGGTTAGGTACATGCCAAAGGGGGTATTGTTCTCAATGATAGGTCTGATGAATGCAGTGGAACAAGGCCTTCCTTGGACTTGGATGCCATACCTTTGCTTAAAAGTTGTGCAACAAAGGAGTTCCTCATAACTGTAGACATGATGGTCAAAGGCCAGACTACTGTGCGTGTCCCTATGTCCTTGACTACTGGGTCAACTCGAAGGGGTGTATTGTCAGTATGATAGTTACCAGTGATGCATGACTTCCCAGAGGATACTATTATGCATTTCTTGGCATTTTTAGTCCATGGCTCTGACACTAGTTTGTGTCAGCCCCAACTCAAGAACATTTATGTCAGTGTAGGATTCAATGACAGCTCCTACTTTGTACTCATCTGCAAATTTAGTTAGCCAGGGACCAGTGACAATGGCCCTGACTTCACACAAGTACATGCTAAAAAGAAGCTGTCCAAGGACTGATCCCAGAGGAAGACTCCACTTGTGACTGGACTCTCTGAATAGGTGGACCCCCAATTCTAACTTCCTGGGTCCTGTGAGCCAGTTGGCTATCCACTGGGTGATGCATGGGTTTGTACCCAACCTCTTCCAACCTCTTGAGTTTGTCAAGAATGCCAGAGTGGGGAATTGTGTCACATGCTTTCACCAGGTCAAGGTAGGCAGTGTGAACCATTCTGCCATCATCCGTTGCTTTGGCGAGCTTCTCAAAGAAGTCCACCATGCTGATTAGGCATGATCTGCCCTTGACGAAATCAAACTGGGCTGGGTCCAGTGTCCAGAGATTTATGTTATCACTATTGATCATGTCCATAATTCTTTCCATGGTTTTACATACAAGACTAGTGAGACTTACAGGTCTGTAGTTTCCAAGGTCTGTTGTTGGCCCACCTTTGTGCAGAGGGATGACTGCTGCTGTTCTCCATTCATGAGGCACAAAGCCTGTTTGGAGGCTATAGTTAATAAGCAGTTCCAGAGGCCCTGACAGGTCATGTTTCATGCTATTTAGAAAGCATCCTGGGATATTGTCTGGGCCCAATGATGCAGTGTTCTTCACCTTAGAGAGAGCATTAAGGACCTGTTCCCTAGTGAGAACAGGTGGAGTTGTATTTTATGGTATTTCCTAACGGAAGGTTGAGTGAGAGAGTGGGGTAAAGTTGGAACTGAATTTATCGACAGTAATTTGCTATATCTTCTGACTCTGTATAGGTGGCTCCATTTACAATGAGTTCTGTACACAACTGTGTATTGCCCTTTGAGGTTGCAGACATAGCTAAAGAATGCCTTGTGGTTTTTCTTGGCCTGTGAGGCCAAATTCACCTCAGATTTGGCTTTGGTAAACTAGTTGTCCTTGTATCTGTTTAGCTTGAAGAGACTGCTTTTATCCTGCTGATTTTCTGCTTCTACCAGGGTGGCTTGTTTTTATAGTTAGTTCTACTAGTGTACTTCTTCCTGGTGAGTACAGCTGCCTCTATGCAGCTATTAACATGCTTGTACAGGGATTCTGAGAACAGTTCTGCATAGGCAGCAGTGTTTCTCAGGGTTTATGGGGGCTTGAAATTTTGCCAGGTTATCATTTAATAGCAGGAGGTTAGCCTTGGAGTAGATCCCAAATAGTCCAGGTTTAGCTGGGGGTCTAGGTTTTACTTTTACTTCAAACTAAACCATTTTGTGGTCTGACCCTACCAGGGAAGGCATTACAGTAGGGCGTGTTGCAGCACTCTCCCATATTAGTGAGGATCATTCCAGTATGGCTGCACCCCTGGTTAGTGTATTGAATATCTGGTTCAGGGAGTTTGTGTTTTTGCATAAAGCAATTTCTACATTGCTTCAGGATGCCACATCACCAAGCTGGTAACAGAGATAGTGGGAAAATTCATATCCATGGCAACAGACCCTTTTTAGGAGTGCCAATATGGAAAATGGCCACCTGTGAGGCCTTCCTGACCCCAGAACACAGTCTTCTGCATAATTTCCAAAAGTTGGTTTCAATATAATGAGAATACTCTATTCCCTGGGTTTACAAACCATCACTCTTTTTGGATGATCTTACAATGGCAGAGGAGTTTCCCTATTCACCTACAATGCCATTACCATACATCAAATTTTATAACCTCAAAATTGCTGAACATCCTACAGCAATAAACTAGTTCAGGTATATTTTTGCTAACTAAAGTAGTCCTCCTACGTCTACCCTGCTCATGAAACCCATCTCAACCAGATGGAGGTCCTTACTGACTTAACATAACTGAACCATCCTGGGGTGACTAACCACCTGTCCATTACTGGGAAAGTGAAAACAACCAGCAACAAATATGTGCAGTGGTCCTTAACTTTTTAATGCCACTCCCAAACAAATTTCAACTTATATAGGGGTTTCAAAATCTCCTTGAACTCTTACTTAGTAATCTAACCACTGCATGCTCCAGACACAGTCCTGACCTTCTCCTACACAATTAAAATCAGACCATGAGTCTCATTACCCTTAAAAAAAAAAAAAAAAAAAACAGCCTACAAATCTACCCAAATACAGCATCAGAAATTTCGCTACAACCAATCTTCTAGCACCCTTGGATGACCTCACACAAGTTTAAACCCAATCACCACCAGGGACCCTCCAAAAAAAAGCACCTTCTTATACCACTGACTTTTACTTTCACCTTAACTCCTGCTCTGAAGCATACATCCCCCACAAGTTTAATGGCAAATTTAAAACCAATAGAAACCTACAAAAATAACTTTAAAACAGAGAAAGAAAAACAAAAAATACTTCCTACACTGAGGAGTGAACTTCAAATCCTCCATTACACAAATATATATGGGAGAGACTGGTACAACATTTATAATTGTAAAGCCACACAAACTGACTATTGCTATCTTTTCCAAACAATCAGACTTTCATCAAGTTGGGATTCAGAAAAATACCCAATATTGCACAGACCTGATGTTAACAGTTCAACCTACTCTAAGCCATGCAATATTACCAATATACTTGTGGGAAAATTTAATTTCTTCTTGTTTTCCTCCCTATATTTCACCCTAATTCTCTGCATAACTCAACATCAGCTCTGTGGGTTCTGGCAACATACCAAGGGGTCTTCATATTTAATACAGGCTTATCAGTTTCCTTTTATACCTATTCAGTGCTGGCCTACTCAATGGGTATATGTGCCCACAGTTTGCAGAACAGCCATTGCAGTACCCACATGCAAAGGTAGCTCTACCATCAACACTTATCACTACAGCTCAGTTAGCCTTACCATCATTACTTGTAAATTCCTAGAGTATATTACAATGTAAATTACAAACAATGACACTGATAGGCTGCAGTCCTTTAATCTAAAGCAACATGGCTTTGCAGATAGTATATCTCTTCTATTGAATTGGCTAGAATTCTCTGAATGGGTGACTGAAACTGGCTAATGGCCAGTTGGTACACACTGCCTACATGGCTTGTTAAGGTCTGTGACATTATTCTACATGGACACTAATGAAAAGTACACCCACTTAACATTAATCTTATTGGGTTCCCCTGACAAGAACATTAGGCCCTATCAACACACTCACAGGATTGTTTGCACACTTTCTACCATACTTGTCACTAATGGCATCTTACAGGACTCTCTGGATGGTCTCCTCCACTTTGTTCAAGGTGATGTCAAAGGACTAGGCTTGCCAAAGTCTGCCGATGACTGTAAATGCAATGTCAACAACTGAAATTCTTATTCTGCAAGAATCTGAACAGCACTAGCACATGATGATGCAATGCAATGCAACCACAGGCTTAAGCTCAGCTATCTCTTCACCCACATATAAAAATAACCCCTCAAAAGTGAGACCATTATTAGGGACCTATGCACTTTTGTGAACGAAATCTAATTTGACTAACATATATCAAACTGCTGCTAAACACATATCCTCCAGATCTAAGAACTCACTGTCTCCCTCTACTCATCTCTAATCAGCCCCAAAACAGGATACAATGCCCCTTTGTCACAAAAAACTACACTCCCCAACAAAGACAGTCTTGGGTATAAGACCATTATACCACACTGGCCAGTTAAGAGCCCTGTCACTTTACTCATTTCCTAAAGGAGGTTCTGTGGTAAACTTTGCTTGGGTTACAGGGCTTGAAAGAACATGTCCTGTTTATCCTCACACACTTCCAAAAAACTGGAAATAATTATTTCTACTCGCTGAGCCTAAACCTACTTCACAATATAAATAAAACCTGATGATATGATAGAACTTTCTTCCAAAGGGTGTCCTACCTATGAGACAAGTGGACATTCCATAGCAACTATTTTTAAACTCAGACTTAACAGATGGGGAACTGTAAATTTACACCAGGGTTGCGTACACTGGCCATTATAGCTAATGGAGACAATGGGATTTGAACTGGTTAAGCTCCTAATGATCTATTGGACCAACTCCCTAGTAATAACTTTTGAACCATAAGGACCATGAAGGGCGGGGGGCCTTAATGTTAAGATTCTCTGGTTCTTGCACTTCAGTTATTTGCCATAAGCTCTATACAACAAGAACATAAGTTTTATACAGCTATGCTCAATGTAATTTAATGAAAAACAGATGCATAAATTTAAATGAATTTCACACTTACTTCTTCTCAGTTGAGAGATGCTCTTCATACAAAGTATGTGGATGAATTTATGTTCATCTGTGCCCCATTTACCTTCACCAGCTTGATAAAGAGCCTGTTGGGATTGGAACAGGTGGAAAGAATTTACAAACTTCAAATATTATTGTAGTGTCTGTTGCCACAGATGCTTTACAGGATATTCAGGTGTATCCAGACATGCTTACCTTCACACGATATACTAAAAAGGAACATGGCAGGGAAGATGCCAGAACTCAGATTAAAAATAAATCTGGACAAGTTGTCCTGTTCTTTGGCATAGACATCTTAGATGCCTTAGCTGATGTCAAAAGACTGGATTATGCACTTAAGCTTAATATACAGCATTAAAACTACCTCCTGCATTTGTCAGAATTCTCCAAGACACTGAGAAAAGGATGAAGACCTGAAATATTTGTTCTCTAGCCCACCCACTATATGTACGTTTTAAACCCAAACACCCTACATAGATATATACATCTGTTATAACACAAAGGGCCAGATTCTGAAAGAGTTTCACTCAGTTTAAGTCTGCCCTGATTCTGAAAAGACATGCACTCAGCTTAAGTGCCTTGCTTTAATGTAATGCCCATCTATAAAAAGGTTTACATTGGAGCTCAGATTCCAAAACACCTGCCCAGTTGTCAGTGGTCAATTTGGCTTTGGGAATCTGGCCCACAGTCCATTTTCAATTGCGCCATTTCAAAAGTTCCACATTCTTTTTTTTACATAATTCAAAATCTGTTTACAGAAGAGCTGTCAAGACCACACTAATTTTTACTTTGCCACTTTGTACTAGGTTTAGTCAAACAAAACATTTTAGCAGAAGCCTCGGGAGAAAAGCTCCAATATATTACATATAGACATGCAGCAATATACATGAACAAACATTAAGTAATATACGTTAAATATGCATACATTTGCTAAGTAGATTACATTCATATCAAATAAAATGAGCTATTACAGTATAAAATAAACCTGTACATTTAGTAGCTGTTGAACACTGAGCATGTGAAGGAGGGGGTATTAGTGCATTTGTCAGATAATAAATCATGCGATTAGTTAACAGACATTCAAAGAAATGGAAGTGAGGAAAGTAACTAGGTACAAGTATTGTAGTCAAGAAGTGGGGTATTAAGCAGGTTCAGAGACCATTACATATGGCGATATATCACAAGGTTTATATTAGAAGTACAGAGGTGGGGTGGTGAGCAGCGTTACAAAACTATGTATACGGCTGGGAAATGTTAGTACATTTATTCAGGTATTGGTGAAGACAGGTTATGGGGGTATAGGTTTCTGAATGGAGAGAAATGTTCGGATAATTATGTTAGCTGAAGAGAATAGCAGCATTTATCCTGGATTACTCAGGGGCAAATCCATTTATTTGATAGGTGAAGTTTTAATGTTTTAAGTGAGCTAATATTCTGCATGGATTTCGGCAATCGTTGGATGTGGTTCCATAGTTTAGCTACACTATTTGAATTCAAGGACTCTCCTCTAGTACGACATGATTTGAAATCAAATTTCCTAAAAACAAAAGGATCCAGGCACAGAGTGGAACTGACTGTTGACAGATCTAAAAGAATTTGTCTTCAGATTAGTATACAACTGTGATGGCCCTAGTCACTTCTTGGTGTGCTTCACTTAAATATCAACCTGGACATTATTTACACTTCATTAGGAGAGAATCTTCTTTCCCACCCACCTACACCCACTGTTGATTATTACAACCCCCACCCCCGAGTTTTCAGATTAGGCCTCCCTTCCATTTCCTTCCTATCCTCGTTATTCCTAAGTTGGTTCACTCTTCTTTAGCGTCTTCCCCAAGTGTCTTTTATCTCCTGTTCTTTCCTTTGTTTGCTCTTTACTCCTTTTCTCAGAAGGCTATGTTTGAATGTTATGCATTACATGTAAATATATTGTTTTACCTTTTTACATGTTACTTTGAGTTATTTGCCTCCTCACAGAGTATATTTTTCTTTGGAGTTATTTACTTCTTGTACAGCTCTACCTATAAATGTTTGTACATTCATGTTGTTTCACTGTGTTTCTCTTTTTGACCCTGTTGGACCATCCCAGTTAGCAAATGTCAAATAAATAAATACATAAATATTTCTCACTCTTTTGCTCACTCCTAACCCTCCCACTTTTCCTCTTCCTACCCCTTTCCTCTGAGATTGTCAAGAGGGGACAGGCTAATTGTGGTTGTCCATTGCTGTCTGTCCTATTAGCCTTATACCTGGAGCCAACCACTGGGATAATTTACAAACTCTGTCTAAGGTGGTCTTGAATAAGTCAAAATATCTTTCTTCAGATTATCTGTTGATGCACTGGAAAGGCTTGGCATACATAAAACCAAAACTACAGAACTATAGCTTTTGCCACAAACTATGAACCAATGCAAAAAGTGAGGCTTGAATACGTTTGTTTTTGGCGTGATCCCCTACATTAAATGTCTTGGAATTTGGTTTGGTGAGTCAATAGATTATTAATAAAATAAGGAGCTGATAGAGATTGAAGGAGGAATTTAAGAGATGGAAAATGACAGGGTTGGATTCATATGAGAGAGAACAAGCACTGACCATTTTTCTATTTGCTTTTATTGCTTTATACCTATCAGACTTTTCTAGGGGACACCCTGGGTTATTTATAAAAGCTGAATAACAATGACATTTTATTTTGACGGGGGGGGGTAGAATGTCTTGGGAAAAGATGGCGATTGGGAAATCATGAGGACTCACCGCCCAAGACCTATATACATATCATAATGCAATCCAAATAAAAAAATCTATATGCAATGCAGGTGATGACTTGTGGTACAAAAAGGAAAGATGTTAGACTGAAAGGCATAAAAAAGCAGAATGAGAACAGTTTTGTTTATACTACGGGAATGGGGAAGCTCCATTGTGTTAAATAAATACTAGGGACAATAAAACAAATATTGTGCACTGGCTTCAGGAAGATGTGTGGATCTGCTTGCACCTGTTGGTTACAGTTATCAAGCATATTAGAGGCATAATGGAAAAAATAAAACAAGTTTAGCTACCGGAAGCTGAAGCAGTATAAAGATGTATGGTACTCTGATTTGGATCAAAAACGTGGCTTGAATAATCTTTTGAAATTGTTTAGCATACCTTCAAAATTTCAATGCATGGGCCTAGTGTCTTCAGGAGATTTTGGGAAGCTCTCCACCCACATTAATTTAACTATTGCCAGAGACTAGAGATGACTTGTCAGGGCACTCTCTGCACTGGGAAACCAAGTAGGGTAACAGACAAAAGACAAAGATGCATCACAGAAGCAGAGTGTGAAACTAGACAATAAAAAATATGGAATTATTTGTTAGCTAAGTATGCATGTACAAGGGGGTGCTGAAAATTTCTAAACCCAACCAGCTTTCTAAATTCTTTGCATTATTTTGCCTCTAACTGAAAAGAGGGTTACTGCATCTTGTAAAGTGACAATTTGTAGAATTGTAATGCTATGCTTTGACATTGTTTCAGATCACTGATTGAACCATGACAAAGAAAAGTGTGGAATTTTCAAGAATGCAGCTCCGAGCTGTCATAAAGTTCCTATTCCTGCAGAAGAAAACTCCAAAGGAAATCTATGAATGTATGATGCAAACATTGAGTGACAAGTGCCCTTCTTACTCAACTGTGAAGAACTGGTGTGCAAACTTTCAGTGGAGAGACCGACTGAAGATGCAGCAAGGTCTAGAAGGTCTCAAATGTTGTCAACTCCTGAAACTGACCAAGTCTTGATTTTGCCAGATGGGCAAATATCAGCTAAAACAATTGCTGAGACAACAGAAATCCAGGGAATATGTTGGGTTTATAATCCATGAGTAGCTGAGTATGCAGAAGCTGTCGCCCAAGTAGATGCCCAAATGTTTGAATGCAGAGAAGACACTGAGTTCAAGTCCAAGTTTTGTAAAGCTGGTGTCAACGTTTATGGAATGACTAGTTACTGCTGATGAAACATGGTTACACCACTATGATCCAGAGTCAAAACAGTACATGCAATGGCGGCACTCAGGTCCACCAAGGCCAAAGAATTTCAAGACCCAAAAGTCAGCAGGAAAGGTCATAGCCACAGTGTTTTCGGAGCAGGAAGGTGTAGTCATCATCTTCTAAGGGGCCAAACAGTTAATGCAGAATACTACTGTAACTTGCTGTGCTGATTAAAGAAGGCACTGAAAAAAAAAAAGGAGAGGGTAGCTATGGAAAGGAGTTTTCGTTTTGCAAGGCAATGCACCTATTCAGGGCTGGAAAAATGATGGATGTTTTGACAAAACTGGGGTTTGAATATATTGACCATCCACACTACTCAGCAGATCTTGATCCATCTATTTCCAAACCTTAAAAAAAGACAGTTTTGAAAGGGCAGCAATTTGAGTGATTTGGAGGGGATTGCCGCAGCGGAGCAGTATTTCCATGACCAGACTTCAGACTTTTTTTGGCAGGGTTAAAGAAACTTCATAAACAATGTGCCAAGTGTGTTGAACTTCAGGGTGAATATATTGAATAACTTGTAAGTTTCATGGCTCTACATCATTCCCTTCTAGGTTGGGCTTAGAACTTTTCAGCAACCCCCTCGTAAATATATGAAATTTAAAATGCAGACATGGAAATGACTTCATAAATACTTTTGCCCACCAGCTAGGCTGTGAAAGGCATTCCGCCAGGCAGATTCCACAGTTGGGCATGTGCTTCAGGTACTGGTAGTGCACAGCAGCATGACTTTTGGTCTTGACAGAAGTCCAATTATTTTTAAATTGGTTCCACAATGACTATTAGGTCCAATATTTAATATGGTAGTGATGTTCATAGGTTCATACTAGGCTATCTGCCCGAGGGCATTTGCAAGCCTAGCCCATCGTTTTGTGGCTTACACCACCCCTTAAGTATGGGGAACTATACCCATTATTTTGCTGTGCCTCTGTCGAGCAGTGACACTGAGGTAATCCCTGGGGTATATCTGCGATCTCCCATCCATTGGTCAAGATTTCTCTTGAACAAGGCCAGCGAGGTGCTCTGCCTCACATGTACCGGGATTTTGTTCCACAGCATAGGGAGTCTTTGGGTGATGAATCTATCCCTCCAGCACGTCCTATTAATAGCCGTGTCGAGGTTTAAGTCTCCCGCCCTTGTGGCTCTGATGGATCTAGATTTGAGGTGAAGCATATTCATCAAATCTGGGTTTGACATGGCCTTGTATGTTAGGCAAAGGTCACCTCTGAGCAAGCGGTGGCGACTGAATAGAGCTGGAGTTCTTTCAGTCGGGCAGCATAGGACAGATTTTTGAGACCCTTTATCCTTTTGGTGAGGAACTTTTGTGGCCTCTCCAGCTGCTGCAAGTGTCGGGTCAGATACATTCCAAATGGGGCATTGTACTCAATCATTGGTCTGATGAGTGATGAGTATAGGAGACTATGACCTCCCTTGATCTAGATGAGAATCCCTTCATGATAAGGTGGGCAATGTAGAAGGTCTTCCTAACTACTTTAGCTACATGGGTGTCGAATGACAGACTACTATCAACCTGGGTCCCCAGGTCCCTGATAACTTCTTCTGTGCTCAGTGGATTGCCACCTATTTGGTAGCTAGGGGTAACCTTGTTTTTCCCGAAGGGTATGACTATGCATTTTTTGGCATTTAACTTTAGGCCGTGGCTCTGGCACCAGTTATCTGTTTCTGTGAGACCCTTCTGAAGGATATCTGTGTCAGATGTGTTTTCTACTATGCAGACCAGTTTGCAGTCATCTGCAAACTTTGTCAGCCATAACCCTTCTGTGTTTGCTTGTACTTCAGAAAAGTAGATGCCAAACAAGAGTGGGCCCAGGACTGAGCCCTGTGGGACACCACTTGTGACAGGCTTTGAGTCTGACATGGCGCCAGCAACTCTGACCCTGTGGGTTCTGTCACTCAGCCAGTTTGCTACCCATCTTGTGATGTATGGGTTAACATTTAAGCTGATGAGTTTTTCAATGATACCCGAGTGGGGTATTGTATCGAAGGCCTTAGCCAGATCGAGGTAGGCTGTATGGACTGCCTTTCCCTCATCAATGGCTTTGGTGACTGTTTCGAAAAAGTCAACCAAGTTTAAAAGGCATGATCTGCCTTTGACAAGCCAAACTGGGTTGGATCCAAAGTCTGCAAATTCCCTATGTCTTTATTTATGAGGTCCATTATGATCCTCTCCATGGCTTTGCAGATAAGGCTTGTCAAGCTAATGGGCCAGTAATTTCCAGGGTCGGTGGAGGCACCACCTTTGTGAAGTGGGACCACAGTTGCAGTGCGCCACTCCCTGGAGTGCGTATCCAGAGGTAAGACTTTGATTAAACAGCTGTCCTAGCTGTGGGTTTAATTCCTCATTGAGTTCGTGGAGCACACAGCTGGGGACACCATCAGGTCCCATGGATGCTGTGTTTTTGCTGGAGAGAGCAGTTCTCACTTGGGTGTTGGAGATGTTTGGGGGGATGCAATCGTTTCGTATAGATATTTCTCCTTTTGGGGAGGGGAGCAGTTTGCACTGAACCTGTCAGCCAGTATGTTGGCAATGTCTGTAGGATCAGTAATCTTCACATCATTTTGAACTAGTTCTGAGCATATCTGGGAGTTTCCTCCCAGGTTTCTAACATAGCTAAAGAAGGCCTTATGATTGTCTTTTGAGTCTTTAGCTATTTTTCTCTCAAAATTTGCTTTGGATGATTTTATGAGAGCTCTTAGTTTTTTACTTATAGTGATCAAGGGTGTCTTACCTTTTAAGGATTTTGCTCTATCTTGTAGTAGCTTCCTCCTTTTGTTGTAGAGTTTGTTTATGGCTGGGGTCCACCAGACTGGACGCTTGCCTTTGGTACAAATAGTCTTTGTTTTGCTTGGGATTGCCTTATCCATGCAGTCCTGCAGGTGCTGGTAGAAGGCATTTGTAAGTGATTCAGCGGTTTGAATACTGTTTTCCGCCAGCTCGGGGGCCTTAAAGGATACCACACTAGTCTTTAGAAGTGTGAAGTCGGCTTTTGAGAAGTTCTTTACTGTGGTCTTTTTATTTCAGGTGGGGTGGGATGAGGACCTCCAGCGAGATTAGTTTGTGATCTGATCTCACCAGTGAGGGGTATACTTCTGGTGTTGAACATTGTGCTCCCATGTTCGTGATGATGAGATCAAGTATGTTATCTCCTCTTGTGGGGATGGTGACTAGTTGTTCCATGGCATTTGAGTTTATGAATTCCAGGAACTTTTGGGCTAGGGTGTTTGGGCTTGAGTAGTGTTCCCAGTCTATATTAGGGTAATTGAAGTCACCTAGTATGATGGTGTTTGGTGATACATTTATCCCCTCTAGTGTTTTCAGGAAGGCCATGTGAGGTTCCTGAGTTTGTGAGGGTGGCCTGTAACATGCTACAATTTGCAGAGCAGTCTTGCCTATGGTTAATTGCACCTGGATGGTCTCCGATGCATCGTGCGTTGCCACCAGTCTTGAGGTGTGGGTGTCCTTGATGAATATGGATACCCCTCCTCCTTCTTGGTATTGTCCGGATTTTGGGGCCGGAACGCATGATATGAGGTAAAACCTGATAGCGCTGGGGTGCTCTCAGGAGCCTTGAACCAGGTTTCTGTCACAGCACAGACATCGATGTTCTCCATACTGAGAAGGGCCTCGAGTGCGTGCATTTTGAGATTTAGACTTCTGGCATTGAGCAGCATTACCCTTAGTTTTTTTCCTTTTTGTGTTCTAGGGTGGTAGGTTTAGAAATTGAGCCTTGCCTAAAAAAGGCACTATGGGGGTGGCAAGAGCCTTTGCCAATATCCGAATCCCAGGGTGACAGGTGCAAGCCGTCCCTTGTGAAGCAGCGTGGCTTGTCCAGCATGTCATCCCAGGCAGACAGACACTGGATCCCCTTTGAATGACACCAGTGTTTAAGCCAATTGTTAAAGCTGATTATCTTATCTCTGTATTGTGGCATCATTCTTGGTGAAGGTAGGATACTGCTCAAGGTCAGGGTCATACCTGCCTGGGCTACATAATCAGAGAGCTCCTCAATGTCTCTTTTCATGTAGTCCAAGGAGGTACATCTCAGGTTGTTTACACCAGCGTGGACAATGACTGAGTCATATTTGTACCTGCTGTTGAGAGACCTGAGTGCTTGCATTATGTGGCGGATTCTAGCGCCCGACAGGCAGCTTACTGTGACCTTCTCCTTACTCAGTCTGGTGAGCGGGGCGTCAGTGTGTCTGACTATGGAGTCACCAATGACTAGTGTGTCTGGCATTGTGTTTGGCCTTAAGGGCTGTGACTGTTTGACACTCTGACTGTGAGGTCTATGTGTTGCAGGTGCTGTGTTCTGAGGTGGTGGTTGTTTGGGTGTCTGCTTTGGTGGCCTCTGCTGTTTTGGTAGATTTTTGATCAGAGCCTCCGAGTATGTCTTTGTGTGTTTATGTGTATGATTTGTGGTTGTAATGGTACTATGTGAGACTGGGTCTATAGTGTGTGTGGTAACCTTCTCCTCCTGACTGGTCTTGCCAGTCCTATGTTGAGAGAGCTCAGCCTCCAGTTTGGCCATATAGTTGCATCTCTTGCATGTATTTGTGTTTTGTGGGAGGAGGAGAGGGTTGTCTGTGTACATGAGGCAATTGTAGCATTGCCTCAATATTCCCAGGTTCACCAGCTGAGCAGGAGAGGACACTAGCAACTGATCCCTCAACATACTAGAAGGATAGACAAAAAAACTTTAAAAAAAGAATCCGGGGGACGTGGGTGACCGAGAAATGGGGGGTTGCCTTTTTGGGGTACTATCTATGACAAGAGTGCCGTATCAAGGTAATAAGTACTGTAGGAGCAAGTGCTAGGTTTAACAGATAGAGAATGGTCTACTTGGAGTCAAGTAGAGATGATCTTTTTAGTTATAGGATACGCTGATTTGATCAGTAGTATTGTTCGAGGAAGGTAGTTTTAAGGGAAAATTTGAAGAGTGGACTTTAGGTAGCCCGAATAGTTTAAACCTGCTTAACCGGAGCTGCCCTAGTGTGCAACAGTGGCAGCTCCGCGCTAAAGCGTGCTTTATAGCAGGGGGCTGAAAAAGACAGGAAATGACCCAAAATGGTCAATAAACTACAAGTTACTGCCTTAAACCACTCCTCTGAGGACAAACAGGCAGCTCAGTACTCCCTACTCCCACTAGTGAGTAAAGAAACTACCCCTTGACCAAACAAGGAAAATGGAGAAAACAGGAACCAAGACAAAGCCCAGGGATCAGCAAAATCTGATCACTGGAACAAACTATTAGAAAAGTATGGAAAACAAGAGTATTTTTTTGTTTTTTTTCAAGTTTTTTTCAGAAAGGCAGAAAATACAATAAATGCTGTGTTTTTCGACTAAATGCTATCAAAAGCTAGTACAGACATATTCATTGTTTCTAAGTTATAAAAAGCTAATGGATCTGACAAAGAATGAAGAGGCATTTTAATTACAAAACCAAAACAGCAAGTAGTAAGAAGTGAGAATGCCTGATACTCTAGATGAACAAAAAGAGAAAGAACTGCCAAAAAAAAAACATTTCCTGGCACAGATTTGGTTTGAGATAGCTGCCATAACATTCATACAAGAAATTCAAATTGGTGCTAAACAATGCAACTTGCTACACATGAAATTTGTGGATTTTTTTTTTTTTTTTTTTTTAAGAAAAATGATATGGTTTAGAATACCTGGGCTAATGGCAGATTATAACAGTGGGTGGTTATGAGAAACCTCATGAGAGGAGGTTCTGAAAAACAGAGAACATGGATCTACTACCTTCTGAAGATAAGATAATTGAACGATGCTTGAATTGTCATCCCTCTACTCAAAGGTGGGCTATCTACAGACCCTGGAAACTACAGACCCATATGTCTCACTAGTCTTATATGTAAAGCCATGGAAAGAACTGTCATGGAAATGATCAACAGAGATGCACAGTAAACCTCCAGACACTGGACTCAACCCAGTCTGGTTTAGTCAAGGGCAGATCATGCCTACTCAACCTAGTGGACTTCTTTGAGAAGGTCACCAAAGCAATGGATGAGGGTAAAATTGTTCACACTGCCTATCTTGACCTGGCAAAGGCATTTGACACAATACCCCAACTCAGGCATTGTTGACAAACTCAAGAGGTTAGGTATAAACTCTTATGTCACCCGGTGGATAGCAAACTGGCTCACAGACAGGACCCAGGAAGTTAGAATGGGGAGTCCCACCTCTACAAAGAGGCCAGTTACAAGTGGAGTTCCTCAGGGAACAGTCCTTGGACCGCTCCTTTTTGGCATTTACTTCTCAGAAGTCAAGGCCATTGCCAGTGGTCTCTGGCTGACTAAATTTGACGATGATTGCAAATTAGGTGCAGTCATTGAATCACACGCTAATGCAAATGTTCTCCAGGAGGGGCTGACAGACAAATAACTGGTGTCACAGCCATGGACTAAAACTAAATGCAAAGAAATGCACAATAGCATCCTTTGGGAAGTCATCCATTCCTGGTAACCATCATATTGACAACATACCCCTTAGAACTGACCCAGTAGTCAGGGACTTAGGGACACACAGACAGTACACTAGCCTTTGATCATCACATGCCTACAGTGGTGAGGAAATCCTTCTATGTTGTGCAACTTATAAACAAATGTATGGCATCCAAGTCCAAGGAAGTCATTGTTTCACTGTATTTGGCATTCATCAGACCTATCATTGAGTACAATGCACCCTTTGGTATGTACCTAACCAGGCATATCCAACTGAAACATCCAAAGAGGTTACTCAAAGAATACAGGGCATAAGTAATATGTCTTGTGAAGACTGCCTCAAGGCACTATCCCTGTATTCAGTCTCCTACAGGCTTTTGAGGGGAGATCTACGCCTGGTATACAGGGTATTGTCAGACCCCACTCTGATGGACCTCCTGTATATCCACAAGACAAACAGCACCAGAATTGCCCGTTCTAAAGACTTAAATCTTGCCTGTGATATAAATAGGACCTGCTGAGAGAGGTACGTATCCTAGAGACTACTCTGTCTATGGAACAGGCACCCCCTCCATGTGAAGCAGAGCTCCTCCCTAACCCAATTCAAGTGCAACTTGGACAGTTGGATGGGAAACTGGAAAGTCATCCTTGGTTTGGCACCTATGTCTCCAATACAAACAGGTAATCTGTAAATGGTTTATGTCCCAGACCCATGCTTACACTTACCACCTGTATCGGAACTTGTCAGATTTTGGATGCATGGCTAGGCTTAAAAAGGCCTTTGTGGTGGTTTGCCTAGTAATTGCCTATGAACCTGTGCTAGATGGAAGATTTCCTGGTAGATAGATTTTTCTGACTATGAACTGAAATGGAATGCCTTTGTTTCATTCTATTACTGTTCTCCGTGTTCTTAGAATTTATATTATGTTTTTATATTTGTTTTATTACATTTCTCATTTTTATTAGGATATTTAACACTAATACCTGGTCAAGGTTACTGGAGGAAAGACCTTCAATGTGAATTACATCTAGGCTATGTCTAGAAAACCATGGTTTTAATAACTTCATGTGTGTATTAGTCATTACTTTTTCTACTTTATTAGCTCAAATCACTGTGCAACTAGACTGAATGTGCATGTTATAATTTATGTTGGAGACGTAAATAAAACAAAATTAATGGGAAAATAAAGGCAGTATGGGAATAGAGAGACAAAGTTTAAAAACAAATGTACAACCATTTTTTTTGCAGTGGCTTTGCACTCCCCTGCAGTCTTCATGTAAACACTTGACCTCCATACCTATGATCATAAAATCTATCAACTCAGAAGTCACTATTATGGATTAAGGAAAATATTTGATTTTGCAGGAAAACTACTTTATCTCTGAAGTGCTACAAGCAAAGAGCCAAGTACATTTAATAGGAAAGGGTAATGGGCACAACTCTTCACCCAAAACGCAACAAAATACTTCAGTTGTTCACTGATTTTCAGAAACATTTTTAAATTCTAAAATGTTATTTATGGTTTTTAACTCAGTCAGATAGGGCAGAGTAGATATTTCTAATGTACCATACTCCTATGCCCTTCACTGCAGTAGGTGGAATTTTACTGCTGAGAAAGAACAAAGCAGAGAATTAATGAGTAACTGCAGCTGAGCAGAGTTTTGGAAGTTATCCCCAAGAGGGGGATTCCAGAAATATTCTCTAAATAATTGTCAGTGTTGAAGTGACACCCTGACTGCATGTGGAAAAATGGGAGAAATGGGTTGTGGATGGATGGATATAGAAAGTCAAGGTCAGGGTGAACATACATATGTTGGTCTTGGGTAAAAAAATAAAGCAGAAAGTCTAAAAGATTCAGGACTACTAATTCCAGCAGATACATCAAGAAACTCAAACTGGAAATATGATTTTGAAGGAAGCATACGGGCCACTAACTCAGAGTGGGAAGGGTAATCCGCGCCAATAGTAAATGATACTTTAGGTCAAAGGGTGCTGAACCTGAAAAGAGAAACCGTGAAAAGACATAAGGATGCAACAGAAAGAAGAAAGATGGAGTAGCCAGTGGAAAGGTACAGAAAAGAAGACCAGCTACAAATTAAAGTAAAAGATTCCATCAGGTGTCAACAGACATTCCAAAGAAAGCAGAGGAAAAGTCCAGTTGTGTAAGACCTTACCAAGATGGTAGATAACCTACTGATCACTGTTGCAATACTGTAGACTATTGGGTTATCTTGTGAAATAAGCCACAAGTTTGGCCAGGGTACCAAAGCCAACCCCCTCCATAATAAAGCCATACATCCAACGAATGACCTAAGCCCACAGATGTAAGGGTACAAAAATGGATGTCAGAGTGTAAATAAACTGACCATCTCGAGGCCAGAACACCTAGAGACACCTGCGTATAAAGAGTACAGAGAGTTCAGTTAAGAGGGGACAAGGTAGAGGAAAGGTCCCCCCTCCAGTCCATGAGAAGAAAGCAAACCCATTATAAGCCTAGGTAAATAGGATGGATGGGTAGGTGGGAAGGAATACTGTAACAGTGATCAGAAAGACAGTTCTGCTAAGTTCTTACACAACTGTACTATGCACTTCCTCAGATCACCGTTGTATTCCAAACTGCTGGGTGATTGACCAAACCTTACTGAGTGGTATGGGTGACAATTCGCCTATAACTGATCCATATCAATCAAGCCTGGCAAAGGAGGCTCTGGATATAGAGAAAGCAACTATCCTGTGCTGTTTGGTAAAGGGATATATATAGAAGATCCCGCTGCAGCTTCTCGGATGGCTCTAAGTCACTACCTTTGCAGAAGGCTCCAGAAGAGGCCACTACTCTAGTGGAATGTGCTTTACAGCAGAAAGTAGACTTCCCATGATGAGTATAACAAAAAGAAATGGATTCAGAAATCCAGTTAGCAATAGTTTAGATACAGGTTTATCCAACTTGGCTTTTTTGAAAGGGAAACTAAACTGGTCATTCTTGAGGTTGGACTTGGTCTTGTTCAAGTAAAATCTGAGTTGCCTATATACCAGCCAAAGAAAAGAGGACTTTCTCTCCATTGTTCTGAGGGTCAGGGAAAAGGGGTAGGAAGATTGATGGATTGACAGAGGAAGCTCACTGACCACTCCATCATAAATGAGGGGGTTAACCCTCAAATACACTATCCATAGGAAAAAAGAAGAAAGGGAGGGAATGCCATCAGGACTTTGACCTCAGAAACTCTTCTTGTTGAAGTAATGTCTACTAGAAGCATGGTTTTCCAGGTACAGAATTTGAGTGAGGTAGCATGAGTTTTTTGAAGGGCAAAGTCAAGGTCCCAAGAAGGCATAAAGAAACCTCCCTTTTCAAGGAAAGAGCATGGTGTCTATTCTCTATGCCAGGGGAAAAGGAGTCCTGGAGCAAAGAAGCTGTAATTGCCTTTTCTGGACAGAGATAAATAAGTCTCTGAGGGACACCCCTTTTGTGGACTACGAAGACCTCTCTGTTCAGCATCAGTTTCTGAGGGGGTCTTTCTTTGTTCTGCTTAGAAAGTCTGCAAGAATGTCTGAATGTAAACTGCTTGGAGGGCAGGTTTACATTTATGACCTGTTCCCATGCTTTAACAGCTAGTTTGCATAGCTAATAAAAAGCAAGGGGTCATGATCTTACAGTTCCATTGAGTTGTGACTCACCAACCATCTACTACTTAACCCCTACAAAAAGAAAAAAATAAACCTATTTTTACCAAAACAATTTTTTCCTGATACTTCTAAATTTGCTACTACTTCTCTGAGATGTTTGATTTATTGACAATCTTAACTTTGACCTGCATTATCAGCAACAACGTGAAACTATAACTGGGGATGATGTATTCTATATGCGTCACCTATTCTAACCAAACTTAACTAAATTTGGCACAGGCCAAGGCCACTACTCTCACCACTGCTCTCCTTCCAAGTTCCTAAATGGCCCAAACTACTCCACCTTCTCACCTTTAATCATCCAACACTAACACATAAAATGCTGTACAACTCATTTTCACAAACTACATCACTGCTTCAACACTGTTTCATCTTAATCTACGCTCCTCTCACAAGTAACTATGTTTACAATCCTAAAAGATGTAACGGTGTTAGTCTGTACTCTGTTGCCAAATCATGGAATAGCATTCCAAAATCAGACTTGTACCCAACTAGCATTTCAAGTCTAGGCAGAAAGAACATGTAACCAACAATTGGATCCGCCTATGCTCCACACCATTACTACTCTTCCATTCCCTTCTCCCCAGTCTTAAGACTTTTTTATATCTATTCTACTTCCCTTCCTACATTACCTACTTTCTAGCTTAACCTTTCTATAATTCCTTAACCTTCTAATGTTCTCTCTATTCTTATACTAATTATCTATCCCAAAACTTATGACTGAAATTTACTACCAAGTCTCTTTCCAAAAAGTGTACATGGTTTTTATGACTTATTATTCTGCAATACATTTTTCATGGATTATAAAGGATACATATTAGGAGCTCTATTCTGTCTACTATACAATGCATGTTCAACTTTACTGCTCGCTTTACATTTGCTTATTTTCTTTTTATTGTATCCACAAATTGTACTCCTGTGTGATCGTCTTAGGGCCAGATTCAATAAAGCCTACACTAAGTGTACTCGATATGTATTCAATAAAATCATATTTTTGTTCTTTCTAGTCAAATATTACACTAAGTGTACATTTCTATGCTTTGTGGTAAGCTTAATAAAGCCCTGTCAATATGTAAAGCTGCAAGAACTTCAGTAGGAAAACTAAAATTAGGACTAAGAAGGTGTGCGTTACATCTGTGTTGTCTGCTCACTCAGAAAATGGTGTATACTTACTGTAGACTTTATTGAATCTGGCCCTTAATCTTTGTAACCAATGCTGACTTCTAATTCTGTTTAAATTGTACTATGAAGCTTTTCTCCCTGGGCCTCCACTGAAAATTGACTTGTATCCAGTTGGACTTTCCTGGGAAACAAATATCAAACAGAATATCTTTTTTGCACATCAAAAATTTGTTTGGATTCACAAAGTGTTTTTTCATGTTGGATAGACCTTCTACAAGGGAAACTTCCTCTACTAGAGAATCAGGGGATGATAATCCTCATCACCAGAGGCTACTCGGCCTGGAGAGTGAATCTGGGAAGAGTAGGCCATAGAAGACTCATCTGAATCAGTCTTGGCCTCAACATCCCCAGAGTATGATTCCAGATGTCTCTGAGTAGCAGGATTAGGAGAAGAGGAGACAAAACAGCCAAGACAGCTTTTAAACACCTCTTTAGTAAAATATATTGGATTCCTTTTTCTGGAACTTCTGAGGACACTTCTTTTTGGAGTGACATTTGCTTCAACAAGACAAGGGAGATCTGATCCTGGATGTACCACAATTGATGACTTGTGTATTACTTGCCTTACTAATTTGCAGAATACCCTCTGAAATAAGGTGAGATTTCATCTTTTCACCAATGTTGGTAAAATGAATCACATCAGATATGCATGAATTTGATCCCATACTGGACTCTGGCAGGGTTGTGGTAGTTGGGAGTCTGGGAAGTATTCAAATGTACAGTGTGCTGCTGAGACCTCAGCAGGTATGTCAGAGTTTGACTGAGCAGCCAAAGGATACGGCCTAGGCCTCAAACTTCTTCAGGAGCAGAAGGGTCCACCATTTTAGCTTGGGCGAGGACCGTAATGTTCTGGGACTCCAAGTGTTAAGGGAGGAAAAGCATGTATGTAGGGTTTTAGGCAGACAGTGCAATTGTTATAACCATGTTCAGCACAGATTGAAAATCTTTGCAGGGAATCTGCCTACAACAATCTAGCTTTCCCCCTCCTAACATGTAATAAAATTGTAAAAAAAAAACACTTACGAAAAAAACAAGGAAGGTTCCCCAACAGTGCACTTACCTGAACCAGTGAAGGTACAAGATAAGTATGTGTAGGAACAGACTGGTGAGAGCTGCATTCTGACTGGAGGCAAGGCATTCTGAGGTTTTCACACTTCTACACCCACTAACATACCCTTATGGCCATGAGCTTAAGTCATACATCAGCCATTTGGCTTAATGGATAATTTTGGCTATGGTGCTACAGCTGGGCATAAACGTTATTTGGTGAGATAAGCCAATAGTTTGGGATAGTTTGGAATGCTGTGTGAAGGTGGGTGAAGGCTGCCTGCCTAGCCAGACAGAATTTTGGAAATAATTCGATCTGTAAATATTAATGTAAACCACAGGCTTGTCTTCTTAAATGGTAAAAATAGTGCTACATGTTGAACTGAAAAAAAATTTAACAGTGCACTCTACTGACCAAGTAAAGCATGCTGTGACCCTTTGATGTAAACATGGCTCTGGCCAGTCTAGATGAAGGAATTCTTGCTGCTGCTTTAAGGCCAGAGTTAATGGCCAGAATTTGCATGGATAAATGTCCTTTATTGCTCCAGTTTCTGCCCAGAGGTGAAAAATGTAAATGTAGTTTCTGTTAGCCTGGGAACCCAGGGAAGTGTGAAGAATGATGTAATGTGAACCAGGAATGTCATTTTAAAAACAGAGAATCAGAGAGCATTAAGCATTTTTGTCTTGACCATCCAACTCATCAGCACTCTGCCTTTGCTCTATATGTAAGTTTATCTTAGACTTTTATTTTCTTAGAAATAGCTAGAAGCTAGAAAGATTAGACTAAGTGTTTTTCTGTGATGTCAGAAATGTACTAATGAATTATTTTAAGTATTTTCTGCGATCTCTGAACTCTTCACCAGCACTGAGTAGCAAAAAGTATTGTCTTGCGTTTTTATTTATTAAATATAAAACCTTTCAACTGTGGCTGTTTGGTGTAGAGATAATTTAAGCTCTAGAGTACATTGTATGTATATAGTGATCCTGTACCAAGTCACTCTAATGAGCCTCGACTGTTCAGTCGCACTTACCAATTGAATAATAATATTGCACAGTAATTGGACACTTTAAGGGCCTTTGAGTAACTGATAAATATTAGTGGGTGGTGGCAGCTGCTACTACCGTATAGTCTGGGAAAAGGGGGCACAGCTGGAGAACCTGTGCCAGTCTTCCCCAGGAATGTGTGCGTGATTATATAAACTCTTCTCAAAGTGTGTGTGTCAGCTACTTGGGCAAGGACATGAAGGACTGGTTGGACAGAGGGTGCTGGAGGTTTTAGCTTGCCCATTAGGCGGAGATCTGGACCCTAAAGCTGTGCCAGTGGGGAGTCTTATTGGGGACCTGGAGAGCAAGGGAGTGACCAGCCCCGATCTCTGTGTGCTCTTAAGGAAAATTGCATTTTACTGTATTTGTTATCCTTTCCTCCTATATGAGATGCCCCTCACTGGTGTTAGTGGTGAGGATTGATTGCTGGGCCAGGGCATTGGCATCACATGCTGATCTAAGGAAGGACAACAGCAATCTGGATCACAGCTGTTCTTTTTCAATTTAGAAAAAAGGGAAATATGCCTGCATAAAATGTTGTAAATATAAATAAAATGTTTCTCAGCATTTTTTTCAGCACTTTTCAAAGGCTGTTTGTTGACTATCAGCTACCTCCACTGGGAGGGTCCATCATTACAGACAGTGGTTTGCATTTTCTTTTCTCCCAGGCCTAAACTTGTCTGCAATCAGCAAGGCATGGGGAGAAGCATGCTATAGGCAATCTGTGGGGGACTAACCTCACTTCAGCAAGGGGTGCTCCCTGTCAAGCAGCCCTGCCCCCCAATACACACAGAGCATTAGCAGTGGTCTGTCCAGTTTAAAGCAGGGAAATTGCACTGCATACTCTTGAAAGCACATGAAACCTCTCCCACCCGAGAGAGCCGAGTAGGGACATGACCCTTCTCCCGCTCCAATGCCAGGGTAGCTAAATGAACACCAGTCACCCAATCACAATTAGGGCTCCATCCCTCTGTCAGAAAACCAAGCAATAAAACATTTAACTTGAAAGATTTGTATGTGATATCTACTCACACTAATGTGTGTGTGAATATTACTTTTTTTCCCCTGGGGAACATATGGAGAAGAAACAGGTAAAGCAGATATTTTTGTAATGCAGGCCATATGGATATGTGTTTTGCTCTTACAGAAAACATACAAGACTGCTTGTAAACAAAGATACAAAATTAGAAAGGCATTTCCTCTCACAAACATAATACATTAAACTAAAGCAATGTGTTGCAAAATCCATTGGTAATTAAAAATATCTGAATAATCAATGTGTGAGCAAAATGTAGCAAGCAACGTGTAAAAAGCTCCCCAAACAGATTAGTTCTGTGTGCAGAGAGGGGGGATAAGTAAAGGGACTGTTCTTAAGGAAAAGGAACAAGACTGCAAGGGGAGATGGGTACATAATGAAGGCAAAAAAATGGGGAAAGAGGGCAAGAACATTGATATCTCAAAAACAGCATATATTAAAACACAGTAGACATGAAGCAAAAATTATTCAAAAGGGAGGAAAATTCAAGAAAAGTATAATACCACTTAAAATGGAGAGCTAACAGGTACAGTTAATCTGTCACTGTCACCAAGAATAATGCAGAGAATTTGGGAACAGCAGCCTTGAAAGAAAAACTTAAGAAAACTAATTTCCGCAAAATGTTAGTAGTCTGTGCCATCTTCAATGTAAATAAAGAACAAGGACAGGAATGTGATATTATGGGGATTTTGAAACAGTATGTTACGTCACAATAATGTCAAATCCAAATTTAAATGGCATGCAATATAGAAATAGGACTGGATCTTTACCTGCCCACGATCTTCCCAGCACCAGATTCTTCCATTTTTCCAAGTAGGGCTATGCATGACCACCAGCATCAAAGACTATCAGAGATGCTCCTTATATTCTTCATATCTGTCCCTCCCTTCTTTGGTATCTCTTCAGCATGTTGGTAATTTTTCTCCTGATTTACCCACCATCCACCCTCACTCCTGGACGTTAATGGTTCATAGGTAGGTACTAGGGTATCGGCCCCTAGGGCCTATACAAGCATAGCCAAAAAGGTACCCTGGCTTTCGCCACCCAAGAAAAATTTTCCTGTGTCCCTGTCGAGCAGAGCCACAGAGGCAATCCCCGGGGTGAATTTCCTATTTCCCATCCAATCATCAAGATTTTTCTTGAAGACTGATGAGGAGCTTTGTTCAATATAAATAGGTAGTTTGTTCCAGAGTATGGGAAGTCTCTGGGACAGGCATCTATCCCTTCAGCATGTTCTGTTTATTGTGGTGACTAGGTTTAGATCTCTAGAGCATGTAGGTCGGAGGGACTGGGATTTCTTTAGGTGTAGCATGTCCAACAGCTCTGGGTTTGACAAAGCTTTGTATGTTAGGCAGAGATCGCCTCTGAGGAGGTGATATGTGATGGAGTAAAGCTGGAGTTTGAGACCGTCTGCGTAGGGCATCTGTTTGAGGCCGGTAATCCTCTGTGAGGTATTTCTGTGGCTTTTCCAGTTGTTGTAGAGGTTTTGTGAGGTACATACCAAAAGGAGTGCTGTACTCTATAATGGGTCTAATGAGTGACGAGTAGAGGGGAACAATGATCTCTTTTCCTGGACGAGAAACCTTTTGTGATGAGGTGTGCCACGTAGAAGGATTTCCTGACTACTGTGGCGATGTGATCAAAGGAGAGACCACTTTCCACCTGTGTCCCAAGGTCTCATCACACTTTCGGTGTTAAGTAGACTACCACCTATGTGGTAGCTCATGGGTACAGAGTTTTTACCAAAGGGGATGACAATACACTTTTTGGCATTGAGCTTGAGGCCATGGCTTTGACACCAGGCATCTGTCTCAGTGAGGCCCTTTTGTAGGATGTCCGCAGTTAGGAGTTTCAATTCTGGCTCCTAGTTTGCAGTCATCTGTGAATTTCGTTAGCCAAAGACCTTCTGTGTTAGCCTGTACTTCATAAAAGTAGATAACAAACAGGAGAGGACCGAAGACTGAACCCTGTGGTACTCCACTCGTCACTGGTCTGAAGTCGGACTTGGAGTCTGCTACTTCACAGTGTGGGTTCCGTCAGTGAGCAACCAGTCTTGTGACATAGGGATTTATACCTAGTTTAGTGAGTTTATGTACAATTCCAGAGTGGGGGATGCCAAAAGCATTGGTGAGATCTAGATAGGCTGTGTGAACCACCTTACCCTCGTCTACAGCTTTGGTGACTGCTTCAAAGAAGTCTATCAGGTTTAGGAGACAAGATCTGCCTTTTACAAACCCGAACTGGGTGGAGTCCAGAGTTTGGCTATTACCAATGTCTTTGTTTAGAAGTTCCATGATGATACGTTCTGTGGCCTTGCAGACCAAGCTTGTTAGGCTAATTGGGCTGTAGTTCCCGGGGTCCATGGTGGCTCCCCCTTTGTGGAGTGGGATAACCACTGCTGTGCACCATTCAGTGGGCACAACATCTGAGGCGATGCTATGATTGAACATGGTGCTTAGGTGGGGTGCCAGTTCATTCTGTAGTTCATGTAGAACCCAGCCTGAGATGTCGTCAGGTCCCATGGATGCTGTGTTTTTGGCTTTGGAGAGTGTGTTTTTTTACCTGTGCAGCCGTGACTACAGGAACTTTGAATTCTTCCGGTATAGAGATGGGCCCTTTAGGGGGGTAAAAGGGGGGTAACGTTAGCACTGAACCCATCTGCCAGGATGTTTGCAATATCAGTTGGTTCTGTATATTTAGTGCCATTGTGCTGCAACTCAGAGCAGATCTGAGTGTTGCCATTGAGATTCTTGACATAGCTATAGAATGCTTTGTGATTGTCTTTAGAATCAGTGGCAATTTTGTTTTCTTAATTAGCTTTGGAGGATTTTATGAGGGATTTCAACTTGTTACTGAAGCTGACCAGGGAGTTCCTCCAATCATGGGATTTTACTCTTTTTGCAACAGTTTCTTTCTTCTGTTGTAGAGTCTGTTTATGGCAGGGGACCACCAGATTTGGCTTCCTTTTTTTTTTTTTTTTTTGGAGGATAGCATCTTGGTTCTGTTAGGGATAGCACGATCCATGCACTCGTGCAAGTGCTTATAAAGTGCATTTGTGTAGGATTCAGCAGTCATACCTCTAATGTCAGTCTGCATGTGTGTCGTGAATTTTGCCACTTCTGTCTTAAAAAGTGTGAAGCTGGCTTTGGAGAAATATTTTAAGGTGGTTTCCCTAATTGGGGTGGGATGTGGATGTCTAGGCTGAATAGCTTGGGGTCAGATCTGATTAGCTTGGGGTCAGATCTGACCAATGAGGAATTGACTTCTGGTGTGGAACACCATTCGCCCATGTTGGTAATAACCAGGTCTAGGATATTGCTGCCCCTGGTGGGGGTGTGGATAAGTTGATCCAAGGCGTTGGAATTTATGAATTCCAAAAAACGTTGAGCAAAAGAGTTGGTATACAAGTAGTTTTCCCAGTTAATGGTGGGGTAGTTGAAATGGCCCATTATTAGGGTGTTGGGTTGTACCCTAATATTTTCCAGTGCATCAAGAAATAAGGAGTGGGAATCCTGGGGCATGGTGGGGGATCTGTAGCAAGTTACAATTTGGATTGCGGTTTTGTCCAGAGATAGTTGGACTTGGATAATCTTGGATGCATTATGCTGAGCAACTAGCCTGGAGGTGTGGATATCCTTAATGAATATGGACATGCCTCCACCTTTACTGTTTCGGTCCAGATTAGGTGGCCGAAAGGTGTGGTATGAATTATAGCCTGGTAATGCAGGGGTGCTCTCTGGAGCCTTGAACCAGGTCTCTGTCACTGCACAGATGTCAGTGTTCTCCATTTTAAGGAGTGCCTTGAGTGAATGCATTCTGAGGTTCAGACTTCCAACATAGAGTAGTATTACCCTCAGATTGTGCTTGCTTGTACCCGTTACGGTGGTGAATTGGTCATTTGAACCTTTACTTTTAAAACTTTTTACTTACCCCTACATCTGGTCAGCCTGCTTTATCTACACATCTAATTAATAAGGTGGGCCTTCTTGACAGCTGACAGGCTTGGCTAGATTTCTTGTTCGTATTCTCTGTATCTACTTATGTGAACCTGACAGGGGCTATGCATGCATGCAATTCAGTTGCATTTATGTGCTGCTTAATTCTGTAATCCAGTTTTTTTTTTTTTTTTTTAACAGAAGTTTTTTCTCTGCCGGCCTCATTTTCAACAGCTGTACATTTCATCCAGACATTTGGGTTGGTGCCATATCCTTTTCCGCTATCCAAATGATCAGAGCTGATGCGGCTCTTGCATTACTACAAAAACAAATGAGTTGGGCCTCCTCCATTGATGGAACAATAGGATCTAGGACTGTAGGTTCAGAGGCTTTGCCTGGTCATTATCCACATCTAATGATCTGAGGTGTCTGAGAAAGGGGAGATGACTGCATTATTGACATTTTTCGTCAGTAAAAACTCTGCCTCTAATACAGGAGCGATTTGGGAATGAATTGCATACAAACTCATCACTCATCAGACCGATGATCGAGTATAACGCCCCATTTGGAATGTATCTGACCCGACACCTGCAGCAATTGGAAAGGCCCCAAAAGTTCCTCACCAAAAGGATAAAGGGTCTCAAAAATATGTCCTATGCTGCCCGACTGAAGGAGCTCCAGCTCTACTCAGTCGCTTACCGCCTGCTCAGAGGTGACCTCTGCCTGACATACAAGGCCATGTCCAACCCAGAATTAATGAACATGCTTCACCTCAAAAAAATCTACATCCATCAGAACTACAAGAGCACGAGACTTGAACCTTGACACTGTCATAAATAGGACATGCTGGAGGGACAGATTCATCACCCAGAGACTCCCTGTGCTGTGGAACAAAATCTCGGTACATGTGAGGCAGAGCACCTCGCTGGCTTTGTTCAAGAGAAATCTTGACCAATGGATGGGAGATCGCAGGTATACCCCAGGGATCACCTCAGTGTCACTGCTTGACAGAGGCACAGCTAAATAATGGGCATACTATCCTTCAAACTAAAGGGGTGGCGAAAGTCACAAAACTCTGGGCTAGGCTTATAAATGCCCTAGGGCAGATAGCCTAGTATGAACCTATGAACCTATCTGAATGGAGTGATAGAAGCTTGTCCTTTAACTAGGCAGTTTAACTTGCTCAATGTCAGGGTCAGGACTAAGAATCAAGTTTCAAAATTAATCAACTTGCGAGTACAATGGAAGTTAGCATTTGTCACCTCTTTTCTCTTTATAACAGAATGCAACAGTAGCTGTTAAAAAGGAAAAAATTAGTAGCAGTGATGCAAGCTGAGGTATAAAATGTAACCAGACTTTTTCATTCCGAGAGGCTTGAATAAACTGTATGAAAACAACAGATGCTAACAATGTACAGTGGAGTCTGAATATCCGAACGTCAATTATCAGAACCAGCCTAAGTTTTCTCATAGGAAAAATCAAAGTCTGAACAGTATATGTATTCGCTTGAGCAGGTTTTTAAAGCTTGCAGCCAGCTCATGTGTGAAAAATATTCTTTATCGTCCACTGGAATTACTGAATGGTTGAAAATTGTATTCCTGCATTCAGGAACAAGATTTTAGAAGTTTTTTTATCTGGTTCAATTATATGTTTGAGTATCTGAACAGTTTAATTATCCAAACTACCCTAGGTCCCAATTAGTTTGGATAATAGACTCTCTACTGTAACCTGTTCAATGGTTATACTCTAAGAGAACATGAAAGGATAAATATGAGGAAGTGAGTTGTCCTGTAGCTGTAAAAGTAGCTAAAAAGGGACTATCCCATTTTAACTGTGTTAATTCTAAATGAATACTTGAGATACTAAATTTATACATTCAGTTACACGTAGAGAATTTACAATAAAGTGTTGGGCAACATGTACCACACAGAATGTAGTTTATTTAGCTACTTGTGAGGCATACACATCATTTTATATAGGCAAGTGTAGTAGAAAGATAGGATAACAGAACACTCATCAGATATTAGACAAAAAAATTCTATTAATGCGCTTTATAAACATCAGGCAGATGAAGGAATACAACATAAGTTTAAATTTAGGGTAATTCAAGTAGTTTACCCAAATAGGAAAGGAGGTAATAAATTAGAGATAGCAGAGCATGAGTAGATATTACGATTTAAACCTCCAGGATTAAATGCTGCTGTGAGCATCAAACCAATATTAAAAGGAAATGAATGCAGTTATAATATTGGTTTTCAATGTTTATTTTTTTTTACTTTTTGGAACACACATGAAAGTGTTTTTAAAGAGTCTATATTTATATAATGCAATTCTTTTATGTGTGTTTAAATTTTAAGTGTTTAACTGAATAAGTGATTTGATTGGTTAGCTGTCTTCTAGGATATTTAAAGGCATGTGTTAATTTTTAGAGCTCGTCTCAGACTGAAGGGTCTACTACCCATGCACTTGGTGGATAAAACTTTATATATATTTTTATATTCTCTGACTCTCTCAGTATGCTTTTTTAGTGAAGTTAGTTGTCCTATCGCCACCTCTTTTTAGACAAGACGTTACATAATGGAGTTAAAAAAAAAAAAAAAGTTAATAGAAAACTATAGCCTAGACGAATATTTCTCAGTGCATTAGAATATATATATATTTTTTTTTACCTTAAAATAGTTATGGGAAATGTCATATTGACAATGTTTTTTATTCAAGTCTGTGTATGTTGTGGGATGAAGCACCATCTGGTTAATGTAAGGAAGCTACCAAAGGATGATCTATTAGTCTTTGCAGATGAATGAGTAGCAGAAATTACAGAATTGATATAGCTGTTAGCTGAACATTACACCACTCTGTTGTATAGAAATGTGTTGGCCACGTACTGCAACTGTGCGACACTTGGCCCTACACATTTTAAAGTATGTTACTGTGCGACACTTAGTATGTTTTAATCTGAACAGATCTTTTTCTAAAAGGAGAGAAAAATAAGCTACTTAGGTAAGATATGGTTTCTGGGTGAGCTGTAAAGTGCTAACTTTTAGCTCTCAGCAGCTGTAATTTTCATATAAATATGGAACAATGTATTTTCTTAGGGCATCAGACAGATTACTGGATCTCATTCTGAATGTGTAAATATGCCTGCCTTACAGTTGCACAATTGTAGCCTTTACTCTTGGGATAGCCTGCTGAAGACAGCATAATGTCCAGCTAATATACCAAAGCCTTTACACATTCCAAGCATTGTACGTCAAACGTATGTCCTACATACAAGGTGTAAGATACATGTGTGATGTACGGTCGCCCAATCCTCAGAACTGAAGTGCACCAAGAGAATGAGACAAACCCCAGAGAAAACAATGCACCTTCAGGAAGGAAACAAGGACATAAGAATGGAAGAATAATCCCCTTAGAAAGTGGTAGGGCAACAAAAAATTCTAGGGAGCAGGAGAGAGGGATAGAACACTGCAACAGTGAGAAGTAGAACATCTACTGTTATAAGATCTTGCACATATACTACAGTCCTTCCTTATCACTGCTGCAGTGTTCTTCAATGATGGGAGAGTTCAAAAGCTACTAGGAAGTATGGGAAGAGGAAGCCACAGAGGAGCCTTCCAAAAACAAAGGCTTGCCCTGGCAAAACTCACCCTGGCCACAGAAATGATAATTCCTCTAATTTTTGGTAAAGGTATAAACAGAAATCTAAGTAGCAGCTTTCAAGATGGATATAGTAAACAGATCCTTGAAAACAATCACCAGAAGATTCCACTGACCTGGCAGAATGAGCAAAAACCAAGAAAGCTGTTTGCCACAAAAACAAAAAGAAATGGCCTTAGAAACCCAAGAGGAGATGGTTTGCCAAGACGCATTTCCTGGCATGAAAGGAAAAATAGTTGCATAGATTTCCTAATGCGACTTCTCTTATCCAAGTAATATCCCAGCTCTTTATGCAAATACAAGGTGTGTTGTACATTCTCACTAGCAGTCTGTGGAGAAGGACAAAAAGGAAGGAAGATGAATGGACTGATTCAAAGACAAATCATTATCCACCTCGGGCATAAAAGGATTGATATGAAGAGAAAGCCTTGTCCTTGTGAAATACAAAAAAGGTACAGTCTTCCAAATACAATGCGGGAAATCGAGGCTGGCAAAAAACAGGAATGAGTCAGTTTTTCAAAAAAAAAAACCTAAAGGGTCCCATGAAGGAGAAACAGGCCCGGGAAGCCTGACATGAAGGACGCCTTTTAGGAATTGTTTGACTTCAAAACTAGAAGCCAAAGGTGTAACTCAGTGGCACACTGGCACAAATGTCTGAAATTCAACTTTAACAGATAAATATGCCAAACAAAGTGAGAAACTCACAAATAAGGGCCACTTTTGGCCCTTCAGAGTCTGGGTTATGCTTGAGACACCAAATAGAAAATCTCTTCCACTTAGCCATACAGGATTTTCTAGTAATGAATTTTCTGGCTTTCTGCACATCCTCTGAAAACGTGCATCTGATAGGAATCAAAATCCTATCACCCAAAGTGTCAGCTCAACTAGGAACAAGTGAAGGTGAACGAGAGATCCCTTGTCTTGTGCGAGAAGATCCATCCCATGAAGTAACTTGTGGTGATTACCCTTAGCCAGATGAAATATTAAATGGGGGGGGGGGGCAGTGCTGCCTGGATCAAAATGGAGTCACCAGCAAGACTTTGTGTCCCAAATAATCTTGTGCAAGACCCTGAGAAGTAGACAGGCACATAGAAACATCTTCAAGAAAAAGACATGGTGTCCACTCACCAATCCAGAGGACTTGGCACTTTGGACCACAACTAGGGAAGCTGTTCAGAGTTCAGGCAAAGAGATCTAATGGAGTACCCAACTGATATACGATGTCCAAAAAAAACTCCCTTTGGAGGTATCTATTCCAGAGGACTTGTCCTGGACCTGCTCAAAGAGTCTGCCACTAGATTGCACTCTGAAGGGATGTAAACCACTTGAAGAACAAGGTGCTGGTGAAATGCAAAACCCCAAGCCTGAAGAGCCAACCTGCAAAGTAGTAAGATTTTTTGTCCCTTTACTTGTTGATGTACCATATGACTGTGGTACTGTCTGTAAAAACCTTTAGATGATCTGGAAACCAAAATGAAAGGCCTGAAGAGCTAGGATTAGGGCTCATCTTTTTGACGTTAGGATTTATTTCTTCATGGGACCAAAGATCCTGGATTTTCAGGTTGTTTAAGGAAGCTCCCCAACTTTGATCAGAAGCATCAGTTTACATCAACTGAAAAGGGAGAAGAATCTAAAAAAAAAAAAAAAAGCAGACCTGGATTAAGGGAAATTTGATGAATCCACCATCGGAGCTCAAGCTTGAGACAGGATAAGAAAGGGACTCAAGAGGGTGGTAATGCTGAAGTCAAACAGTCTTGAGACTGAAACTTCGTGGATTTTGGCAAAAGGAAGCATGTGAATGGTGGATGCCATATACCCCAGAGCTCAGAGAAATTTCCTTGCAAGGAGGACTGGAGACAGAAAAGGAGACCGGAAATAAGTAGTCAGACCTTGGGAGGTGGAAAGCAAGCCAACACTGGGAAGGTCTGAATACTGCAACCCAATACACTGCTTCTGAGAGGGAGATGAACTCTTGAAATTGAGGGGGATGTCAATTTTTGAGATTGAGGATGAACCCTACACTGTAGACGAAAAGTACAGTAAAGTTTGAAGCAGGAGCTGTTGAGAGGGGGCTTGAATTAGGTCATTCAAATAAGGGAAATATTTTAATTCACTGAAGTCTGAAGAAGGCTAGCAACAGTGCCAGACATTTGGTAAATACCTTTAGAGCTGCAGAAAGACAAAAAAGCAGAACAGAGGACTGATGAGAGGAAAAAAACATAGAAATGCAAAAACTTCCTAAATATATGGTCAATAGGAATGTGGAGGCAAGTGTCTTTCAAATCCGGAGATACCAGAAATGCTTGGGGAAGCAAGAGAGGAAAAAGTGTCCGAAGAAGCAGCATCCTGAAGGAAGGAACCTTGAGAAAGGTGTTGGGAAGGGATAAGTCTAGGTTGGGCCTCCACAACTTTTCCTTCCTAGGAACTAGAAACATTCTGGAATAAAATTATGCTCCCTTCTGAGACAAGGGAAAGTACAGTTTTGTACCTACCATAAATGTAGATGTTCAAAGATCCACATTGCTGCAGTCCTTACTTAAGGGTAGTCCGCTGTCCTCGGTCGGCCCCATACCAAAGAAGTAGGCTGACGCCGGTCATGGCGCACAGCCCGGGTCACAAAAAAAAAAAACCTTCCCAAAAGATAATGCCCAACTACAGCCATCCCACCCACCACCAATAACCATGCTAAGCTAGAGGGGGAGAGGGAGGAGATTTGACTGCAGCATGTGGATCTTCGAACATCTACATTTGGTAGGTACAAATGTTTAGAAACTCTAGTGGAATGAGGCCCAATCCATTTAAAACTGAACTCCTTGGTCTGCCTGTGAATATCCAAAGTATGCAAAATAAAAGTAGGCAAATGAATAGTTTGGTTTTGAGATCCCAAGAGAAACTGCTTAAACAAAGGATGAGAGATGGCTGCAGCATGAACCTTTATGGAGAGAAGGACAAACCTTGTCTAATAACTCAGTAAGATATTGTAAAGGAAGCACCAAATTAGGCTTGGAAACATCAAAGTCCTCTTGTTGTGGAAGCTGAGAATATGCCAGGCTGTTAGATGCAGAGACTGAATTCTGACATTGAGAAAGTGATTGCCCCTGAGACAAATGTGGAATCAAAGGCAGAGGCCATGGAGGCTCTCGGACCAATACCAGTGCTGTCGAGGCCAATCCGTGCTATCAGGATCATGGATGGCTTGTCTTGTCTGGCCAGAAAAGGCATATACATGAAGATTGTTCCAACTGAATGACAGAGCCCACCTTCCAAGCTGTGGGATGAAACCTTTTTGTGCAAAACTTTGGCAACTGGTAATTTAGTGGAGAATGTCTGGAGTTCCCCATGACACTGTCAACTTTTGAAATACCTGAGGATCCAATTTCCACTCATGAGGATCCACAATACATCTGCTAAGGAGTTCTGTGCTCCTGGTAGAAATCTTGCCTGAAGATTGAGGTTGTAACTGAGAGCTGTCTCCCACAAAATCATCGCTGTCTGCAAAAGAGGGTACGAATGAGTTCCCCTTGTTGATGTACCACATGACAGTTGTGTTGTCTGTGTTTAGGTGACATTCTTCCTTCTGAATGCAAGGTATTATCTAGATCCTGGCAGTGTTGTGTCCATAGATTTAAGATGCCATGAACCCTAAGGCTTGAAGGACTTTTCTGTTTGTCTGGGGTCAAAAGGCCATCTGGGAAGCTGTATTCAGTCTCACACCAGAAAGCACATGTCCTGAGAGGGTACCTTCCTGCAACTGGGCCTGATAGGAACATGAAGATAAGAATGTCAACATTTTGAACTTTGGAATGTCCAAATAAGTGTTGAGGAGAGATAAATCCAAAAAATGAATTATAATGTCCAACACCCAGCTTGAAGAGAGCTAGTAGTTTCTCCCAAAGGAGCTGCCAGGCAAGAAGAATCTGGCAGCTGAAAATGCAGGTCATTGGCAGGAGGACCAAACAAAGGCATGCCTACAAAGAACTGTGTTCAGAAACATGCACCAAATCTTTTTAGATTTTAGCTGAGAAAGGAGGAAATTCTGATATTTCAACATATGAAACTGGCAATTTAAAGCCCTCATTGCTAAAGTAGAAGAGAGGTACACCTTTACCCCCCCTGTCCTCCAAGCTCTCTTCCTCTTATCTAGAGGAACCGGATTCTTACACACAGAAGCCCTAACACCCTTAGGCTCTGAACAAATGCTGTGGTAAAACGAACTCTCTAAGCCTCTTTCTGGAATCTGAGTAATCCTGTCCAATCATCTGAGGCCTGCTCCAAAAGGGGGATGGAACTCTAATTAAAGTAATCAAATCTTCTGCCATTTTAAGCATATGCTTCCTAGGTACAGACCCTGAAGAACCAGAACTAACTCCAGAAGAAGCCTGATGTCTGGCGCTCATGACCGACGCCAGCCTATCATTTTGGTACTGCAGCAATGTGAGATGAAGAACATCAAATTAGGTTTTCTGTTCCACCAGATCCCACACAACCAACGGAAAATTAAGAACGTGCAGAGAGAAAAGGACTTCCAAGCCACAAAATAACCATGGTGGATGATGAGAGCGCCCAGGTATCTGCGGTTATCTATTGTCAAACAAGAAAGTAAAGGGTTAGCCAGAGGGATAGAGGAATCTGGCCAGAGGAAGGGAAGGCTGAATTGTCAGATTGGTAAAGAAAATATTTTTTTTGTCCTACAGAATTCTTGAGTGGACCTGGCTGGGAAAATCTGCTTAGTAACCCCTCTTACTCTTAGCAGGTTGTCTAGGCTGCCTACGGGCAAAGGAAGTTTTCACTGGATAACTCCTCTGGAACTTGGGTATATGGGGAACAAAAAAATGTTTCAGGGTTTGCATAACCTTGCCCTTATCCTGCAGGGTTTTAAATATTGCAGCAGCAGTGCCAAAAAATATTCTTGTTGTCTAAGGGAGAAGCAAAGCTATGGCTACAATATTTTAATTACAGTGGTATTATTCTTACAGTGGCACATTTCTCCTTGCTTTCTAAAGGTTTGCCCTTTGTTCCTTCATGACTTATTGATGCTGTCAACATCTTAAAGGAAACAAAAGTTAGGTACTTGCCCATAACAATAGACCTGTGTTATCTGTCTGGTTCAACCTATGGGTTATCATATCTGATGCCAGCCAATTCCTTCAGACTTGGAACTCACCAGGCTCTGCCTCCCTTACCCACTCCTCACCTTGCTCCTCAGAGTTTGCCCCACTGCAACCATGTCCAACATACACTAAACCTCCCCAAACCAAGGAAGATTTAGGACTTTACAGATAAGGAATGGGTGACCTCAATTATCCACACACCATAGAATGGGAAGTTTGTCATACCAAACAACCAAAGGCAGGGACATGGGGGGAGATGTTTGAGACAGATAACATGGATCTATCATTATGTTAAGTACATAACTTTTATATCTGATGTCGTCTGCTCCATCTGGCTTCAACCTGTGGGATAGAGTACCCAGCCACTAAAAAACTTCAGGAGGAACGAAGGATATTCCACTACACAGTAGAGCCAAAGGACGCCCAGGATCTTAACTGAATATACAGTAGCAGCTGCACAAACTTCATCCATCAGTACTCGAACACTGAAGAAGCAGCCATAGCCCTGGCAGAATGACCCTTAGGTTTGTGTGGAAGAGCCTTAACTTTCAAAGAAATGGAAAGGAGACAAACAACTGACCGATTTTTCTAAAGGATTTAGTACAGTCCAAATAAAATCTCAATTGCTTACTCATGTTCAAACATTGCAGAAGGTATTGGCCTTTTTGGAGAAATTGAGGAAATAAACAGAATTGTTAAGATTATTCTCAGAACCTAGCAGAACAGAAAGGTTCATATGAACACCAAATAAGGAGAAAAATCAAGAGCTCGCAACTCCAAAACCCTACTTGAAGTAACAGCCACAAAAAAAAAACAAGATCTTCCAAGACATCAGCTTAAGTCATAAGTAGCTCAAGGTCCAAATGGAGGGATTGCAAGGACATGCAATACTAAAGGCAAATCCCAGGGATGAACCAGATCCTGAACTGAGGGAGAGAAAAAAAAAAGTTCCTTTGAGGAATGCCTTGGAAATCTTTAGGGAAGCCAGAGGAACATTATCTCTGCTAACATGGAAATTAGAGATTGCTGCCAACTGCACTTTAATCGTAGAAAAACTGGAACCTGATTGAAAAAACTCAGCAAGAAATTCCAACACAGAGTTTGGGGTAGCAGAAAAAAGGTACAGTCCACAAGATTCTGCCCAAAGTACAAAATGTCTCCTATTACTGGAATACATTTTTCTACTAGACTGTTTCTGAGATGAAGACAAAATGTGGACTACAACTTTTGTAAACTTAGGATTTCTAGCCATCAAGTGTATTCGAGTAACCATGTGGTTAGCTTGAGGGAATTAAGACTGATGGGATCCAGTACCGGGGGGAGACGGCATCCCTGGGTGACTTCCTGGAAGGGTAACTAAGGTGCAATAACTGCTGCACTTGCTGGTGTACAGCAAGGCAAAGAGGTGGCAACACACTGTGCCCCAGTACTGAAAAATCTGACCCACAGCTCTTGTATTTAGAGACCACTCATGGGGAAACAGGATGCGCCTGCTGAAGCAGTCTGTCAGAATGTTGGACTTTCCCAAGATGTGTACTGCCAGCAGAAACTGCTGAGAAGATATCATCCATTACCATACCCTCATGGCTTCTTGACGGAGAAGATATTGAACATGTCCGCCCCTGCTTGTGGAGATAACAGACATTGCCATTTTGTATTGAAATTACAACTTTGTGAAGGGTGCCCTGAAAGGCCTGCAAAGCAAGGACGACAAACCATCTCCAGAACATTGATGTGAATGTTGGCCTCCACAGAAGGCCATGATCCCTGAACTTTCCTCTCTTTAAAATGTCCCCCCCACCCCATGATGGAGGCATCAGTGGTGACAGTGGCCAAGGGAGCTGGAACAACAAATGGACTCCCATTGGTTACTAGCAAAAATAAAAAAATGATGCACATTCACACTAAAATGTATTACAAAAAGATATACCAACACAAAGCTTTTGGGATATACCCTTCAGTGCTCCCATTGGTTACTAAAGGAGACTGCAACCACCAATGAATTTGGCTGTGACACACCATAAGCCATATGAGAAATTCCACTGGATGGGATAAGAGACTACTGTATGACCAGAGTTAACTGCACAGCCCTCATAAGATATCTGGCTAAAGGGACCAACTCTATGGATACCGACATACAACTGCATGAGCTGGAGGCTTTGAGGTTGTGAGCACTGACCAGGTCTGAGCATGCAGGCGGACAACTCCGGAACTCGAAAGCCTGGCAATTTGAATGCATCTAAGTGATGGCCTCTGAACTCTAATACCGGAACAGACTGTATTGCAACACTTTGGGTAATGCCCAAGTTGTTGCATAGCTGGAGTAAAGTGTCCCTGGCCACAATCAGCTATGCTCTTGTGGGGGTGGTAAGCAACCAATCATCCAGTAAGGGATGACCTGCAATTCTTGCAGCTGGTGGCAGGCTCCGACCAACTACCATGCACCTGGTGAAAATCCAAGGGGCTGTGGTGAGACCAAACAGCAGTGTTCTGAACTGGTAATGATTGGCCCATAACTGGAAATGAAAAAAATCCTGAAGCATCTGTTTATCTTCATATGGTAGTAGGCATCCTTGAGGTCTATTGAGCACATCCAATCATCCTCCCTCAGAAGAGGCAAGACCGACAGTACTATGACCCATCCTGAATTTGGTCCGTTTCATGAACTAATTCAGTTTGCCGAAATCCAGCATGAGCCTCAGGTCCTTGTTGTTTGGTATCAAAAAGAATCTCCAATAGATCTCGGATCCTTGCTAGTATGGTAGGACCTCTTACATGACACTGTTTCAAGCAACTTATGAATCTATACTGCTGCTTGCAGTCTCTGACAGGGTGGAATATCTGGAAGGTGCTTGTGACGAAAGTTTGGAACCTCTAAAAAGGGGAGAGTGCAGCCTATGGATATGACTCAACACCCATGCAAACCAAAGTGACAGCCTCCCAAACTTTTGGGTGAGGAGCCAAGCAATCCCTGACCGTCTTGAGGAGGACAGTTTGGCAACCCTTCAGGATTGCTGAAAGGGCATGCTGGAGAATGTCACGCACATACGTTCATTCTACAGACCCTCCCCACCCCCCGTGCCTCACAGGCAATGTCCATTATGCTTCCATCCTCCCCCTATCCTTGGGAGGAACCCTCTGCGGGAGCATCCTGAAAAGACTGCTACAACTTTCTGAAAAAGAAGACTTTACCTCCCCCTCTTCTGCCTTGAAAAGGTCTGTTAAGGGGTGGAGAAGCACATTCCTATAGCGGACAGCATTTTCCCATATTGCCCACTCCTTGTTAGAGTATCTTTAATTTTCAGCCTGATCAAGGAAGAGCCATCAAATGGGGGGCACTAATGAAAGATGCCTTGAATCAATCCGCAAAGTTACATAAACGCATCCAAGTGTGGCACCACATGACAAAAAAAAAAAAAAAAAAAAAAAAAAAATGAGCCAGCAAACTGTAGCCTGAATCAAATTTTATTAAAACAACAAAGACCAACAAAGACAGACAGACCGGTTTCGGCTGGCATTAAAAAGCACAGCCTTCCTCAGTGCAAATTCAATCATCCCAATGTTGTCATTTAAATATGCTTACAAAGCAGTTGATTGATTAAGCCTAGAATTGTTCATTAAGACCTGGTGGGAATAAGCCACCTAATTTCACAATCCACTTCTTTTCTTTGGAATTTAAAAGAGTGCCAACCTGTTTTATTGCGTTTATTACCTTTTATAATGTCAATTACCATAAAAGAAAATTTTGCAGTTTGGTGTATTAAATGATGTTTGTATAAGGCATTATGGATCTTATGATTTTTAATATTGCTAATGTGTTCAGAGATTCTAAGTCTGAGGGGACGTGAAGTTTGCCCTACATAAAAAGACCCACATGTGCACGTAGCCAAATAAACCAACCAGTCAGAGCTGCAGTTGGCGAAAAAATTTATATCATAAACCGCAGCAGAATTCCGACTGGAAAATTGTTTGCTTTTACTTACTTTGTTGCAATTACTACAATGGCCACATGGGAAGCAGCCAATCAGAGGTCCCCCTGTTAATGTAGTCTGTATATATTGAGATATCCTATTGTCATGTGGGTGTTTATAATGATTAAAACAACCACCTAAGTTCTTGCCCTTTCTAAATGAGAAAAGGCATCTATCAGGTATGATACTAGATACCTCCGAATCATATTGTAAAATGTTCCAATGTCTCTGCACACTTTGTATTAAAGTATCTGAATTCCTACCAAAAGTCATAGTGAACCTAATCGGTTGTGATACCTTGATGTTGTGTTCTTTGTAACATAACAGATTACCCCACTTGAGTTTGTTAACCAGGTTGCCTACATGCAAAACAGGTCCCATTTTATACCCCCTGGATCTAAATCTGTTGGTAAGATCTTTCCTATGCTCCTGAAAAGAAGATTCATCGGAACATATACATTTCATTCTGATAAATTGTGATTTGGGGATATTTCTAGCAATATGTGGTGGGTGGAAGCTGGAGGCATGGAGGATAGTGTTGTATTCAGGTGGTTTCCTGAATACCTTAGTATCCAGGGTGTGATCGGGTAATCTATTTAACAGTACATCCAAAAAGGTAATGGTATTGTCATAGTGTACTGTAAAATGAAGGCTCCATTTGTTACTATTAAGACATAACAAAAATTCAAACAATTCATTGGTCCCACCTTTCCATACCATCCAACAATCGTCCAAATAACGTCTCCAAATATCCATATAGTTCAGATAGATGTTATTATGACTGTTATAAATGAGATCCCTTTCAACAAAGGCCATAAACAAATCAGCATATATTGGGGCAAATGATGATCCCATAGCTGTGCCCTTTGTTTGCCAATAACAGGTCTCTTGATAAGACATTATTGGTGAGAACATGTTCTGCAAGGCTAACCAAAAATTCATTGTACTCAGATTGATATAGGCCCGCCACGTCCAACCAGTATGCCAAAGCCTCCAAACCCCGAGTGGGGAATGTTAGTATAGAGAGCACTTACATCAAGTGTGCACATTAGCCAGTCTGGTTCTAACTGCGTTTCCGAGATGATCTGTAAAAAAATTAGTGGTATCCTGTAATCGTGAACGTACCAATGATAGTAGAGGCTTGACTTGTTTGGTAAGATAAAGAGACAATGGTCCTGTGATATAGCCCTTCCCTGACACGATGGGTCTCCCTGGGGGGATTGACAGGGTTCTTATGTATCTTGGGTAAAAAGTATATATATTGATGAGATGGGCCCTGAATCATAAGCTGATGCATAACACCTCAGTGTCACTAATACCCACATCCCTAGCACACAACAGAAAATCATCAATTTGTTTTTTAAACCTGAAGGTGGGATTAATTGCCATTTCGGAATAATATTTGTTATCTGAAAGTTGTCTTTTTGCTTCATTGTCATAATCTGACCAATTCAAAATAACAACTGCCCCACCTTTGTCGGCTGAAATAATAACTATGTTATTATTATTCTGCAATTCCTTGACAGCTATTTGTTCAGCTTGTGTTACATTGTTGGGTTTCAACCGTGCATCTGATCTGTAGAAATGTAGATCTTTGAGAATATTATTTTGAAATTGGTGCACAATAGGATGCATGGGAGGCAAAAATTGTGATTTGTGATAAATTTATCTTGAATATATTCATTGTCATTATCACCAAAATATAGTCTCAAATTTAACAATCTACAAAAAGACACAATGTCTTGTGCTAAAACATCTTCAGATGCAAAGAAACCCGGTAGGAATGTGAGGCCTTTATTGAGAACAGACAGTTGTGTGGGTGTCAACACAAAATCAGATAAATTTAAAACATTCTCATTAGAAGTTACATTTATTTCTGCATTGCTAACTTCAGTAGACTCTGAATGCGGTTTATATTTCTTGTGTTTTCTGCCCCCTCGCTGGTACCTAGGCCTAAAGGGATACTAGTTGGTGTTGTTTTGGGAGATGGTGAGCCTGACACAGTCTGCAGATCATTATCAGTGCAAGAAGGGTCATCTGTAGATGATCCAGTTTCTGGGGTACGATTTCTTAGTATTGACCTTGGTCTTTACCTTTTAGGAGGGCAAGTTTGATGTGAAAGAAATCGGACATGTTTATTGGTGTTACTAAAAGGGTTTGTCCCTTGGTAATCGGATTGGTCCCTATTGAATTTTTTGATTTTTTTCAATTTTAATTGTTCTTCCAGATTACTAAGATCTGTGGCTACTTTCGTAAGATGTTTATTAAAAAATGTTTCCCCCTCAAATGGTTGTACATCATTAACCAGTTTCAACACTGTACTGATTTCCCGGTCTATTACACGATCGTGAAACTTGGCCAGTGCTTTAACAAAAGACATACTGGCTTGTAGTTGAATACCAGCCCATTCATTGTTAAGCTCCTCATCTGTTTCCCCATCAAGTGGCTGTATTCTCTCTCAGTCCTCGTGGAGTAATATTTTTGGCAATATAAGCCTTGAATAAGTTTGAGTGCCAAATATTTGATCTCAACGTTCTAAGATGTTTATGTAATTGGTCAAAAGCAATAACGCATGTGGTCTCTGGACCCAATGGTTCACCTGTATTGATATCCTCTATACTGGAACAAAGTCCAAAAGCCCCTAGATCTTCACGATCTGCTGACAAACCAGAGACCAAACTTAAGAGGTCCATCTTGAAAGTGATCAGAGATGGCACAGTCAAGAAAAAACACAAAAACAAGGAATAAAGGTGATGCCAAAAATGGACAATAGCCAAAAAACCAAAGCTACGTCAAAAAAGCAACACCATATGTCTAGATAGAGACAATAATAGCAATTTGGCAGCAATTTGTACCTGAAATTGCAAAATGCTACGTCTCATACAAAATTATGAGAAGTGACAACACAAAACTTGTTTTATTTAGTTGTCAATGAAACCAATACAAGCTATGCATGTGAAAAAATGAAACTATTGTAGTACTCTAGTAAAAAATAAAAGAAGAGCCTAACAATGGGCAATGGACCTGGGACCAATCAAATACAGTGATGAAACTTGGTCAATCAGATTGTAAAAAATGGAAAACCCGTAGATGAAAAAGTCAATAAGTGACCAGTACTATAATCAAAATGGGTAAAAACCATATATATATATATATATATATATATATAAAAAAGATCAATGTATTAAGGATATATATATTAAATTGAAGCCAAAACAAATTTTGGTTCAAGAAACATGGACACTGGGAAAAGATGGACACTGGGAAAAGACCAAGACCAATCTACTAAAAACCCAAAAATACACAAGGGCATGAAGTAGGTGAAGATACATCAGCTAAATATTAATGTAGTATAACTACAAAATATTGATTTAGCTGATACAATGTGCATATACAAAATCAATCCTAATCTAGTGTAATAAAATGTATGTTTGGACTAGGAAGTACATTGCAAATTAATAGAGCTACCAAATTGTCAAAATGAGACAAATAATCATATACTGAACATGATCAAGCATATCCTGTTGATATAGTATGAGAAATCCAAGTTTCAAAAAATGAAAAGTTAAAACATTTTTAAGGTGGAAAACAATTATAATACAATTCCAGGACCTATTATATGAGCATGGTCTCAAAGGGCACTAACAAATTAAATCATTAGTGGCAACAAGCTGTAGACTAAAAAACTGTAGCAGAAGAAAACAGTTTTCTAACTAGACATGCCCATTTGTATGAATCAAAATATCAATACTAAAGCTACACTCAGCTATTGAAATGATGGTGTTCCCAACAAGACTGTTATTCATTAGCGCACAACTGATGTAAATAATAGACATCCACCATGAATATTAGAGCCAAAATAATATTCATGTGATAAACCTACACCCCTAGTCCAATACTAAGAAATGGACTAATGGTAACAACCACAGTTTTGAACACACAGTCTTGGAGGATAAACGCTTGCTGAAAATAATAGTCCATAAATTGTACTAAAGCACCACACCAAACGACTTCCTTTGTGCTATTGGCATCGAAACATGAAAATAGAAAAAAACAGAATCTTGCTTTTATAATCCCAAAATGAAAGAAAGTCCCAAAAACAAACCAGTTCAATGTCTCAAATAACTATAATGCAGTTGAAGTGGGAATGAGATTGTTCATATAGTTGCCAAAAAAACTAGAGGTTAGCACTATAAAGTTCCGTTTTGCTATACGAAGCAAAACATGGCGTCCAAGGACCTAGAAGATTCCAAGTACTTGATTAGACTGTCCCGAAGTAAATCAAACCAATGTCCCCAATAGCTTTAGTATATTCCAAAGTCCAAAATAGTTATAGTGAGACAAAGTTATAGTTACCAGAACGACTGCAAATTAATGCCATGAAATTGCGTTTTGCTTTACGAAGCGAAAATGGCGTTCGTAGACCACACAAAATCCCAAATACTGCAAAGAATGCATATAATCCTCCAAAACGATAACTTTGGCATAAATATGGCAACTTGACATGACAAACAGGTTGGCACCAAAAGGATAATTCCAAAAGGACAACCAGGCAAACCAAACATAAAATTAGTGAAAACGCTGACTGTAGAATAATCTGCAGTCTGTGTCAGGCAGACAGGCTCCCAGCAGGATGTAGAACCAGGTGTAACATCAAAAAAGGGACCTCCTGCGCGGGTGCAATTGCACGGCTCAAAGGCAAAAATCAAGAGAAAAAGAAAATGAGCCAGCAAACTGTAGCCTGAATCAAATTTTATTAAAACAACAAAAAGACAGACAGACCGGTTTCGGCTGGCATTAAAAAGCACAGCCTTCCTCAGTGCAAATTCAATCATTCCAATGTTGTCATTTAAATATGCTTACAAAGCAGTTGACTGGTTAAGCCTAGAATTGTTCATTAAGACCTGGTGGGAATAAGCCACCTAATTTCACAATCAACTTCTTTTCTTTGGAATTTAAAAGTGCGCCAACCTGTTTTATTGCGTTTATTACCTTTTATAATGTCAATTACCATAAAAGAAAATTTTGCAGTTTGGTGTATTAAATGATGTTTGTATAAGGCATTATGGACCGTATGATTTTTAATATTGCTAATGTGTTCAGAGATCCTAAGTCTGAGGGGACGTGAAGTTTGCCCTACATAAAAAGACCCACATGTGCACGTATCCATATAAACCAACCAGTCAGAGCTGCAGTTGGCAAAAAAATTTATTTCATAAACCGCAGCAGAATTCCGACTGTAATTGTCCACATGACAATGCCAGAGCCAGCCAACTAAGGATGCTTCATTGGTTGCATTCGAAATAAGGCTCATGGAAACACTGGCAGGGTAAACAGTCTTTAGCGTCTTCTGAATCTCAGGAGACTGCGGCTGCACTGCATCTTACTGTTCCTTGACACTTCAGAAACCAGGTCACATTGAAGTCTTGTCAAGTATGATAAATAAGTGCTCTCAGCACGCAAGTGGCTGAGCCATAGGATGGCCTCCTTAAACAATCCAAAGCCTGAGACTCCTTAATTGTGAGACAGACCAGGGAACTCTCTTTAGAAGCTTCTTCCTTGATGGAGCCGCCATCACAATAGCATGACAGCCACACCCTTACTCCAATGAGGCTTCTTGGGGATGGGCTCCACCATGTTGGGTTCCTTCCAGGTCATCTGGGATACTGGGTCTATGACCGCATCCAAAGGGGGAACTACCAAAGGCATGGATTGGCCCAGGCCAAAGGTCTTCAAAAACAGAGACTTGTCTGGAAAGGGGTCTTTGTTGGCCCATCCTCCATGTTGGTAAAACAGCTCACAAGACAGCCAGGAAACCCATACCATGTATTTAAACTCATTAGAAACACTAACCATCCAACCCAATACCATATTCAAGGGTAACTAATTACCTCACTATTAACTGGGAATCCTATACGACACCAAATGTACATGCACAGATTCCTGCATTTTGTAAACACAAACTCCCTGTACCAGATGGTCAGTACACCAACCAGGAGTGCAACCATACTGGATCTGGTCCTCACTAATATGGCAGAATGCTGCAAACCCACTACTGTAATGTCTTCCCTGGTAAGGTCAGACCACAAAATGGTCTCATTTGAAGTAAAATTAAAACCTGTACCCCTAGCCAAACCTGGAATATTCAGGAACTATTCCAAGGCGAACCTCCTACTATTAAGTGAGAACCTGGCAAAATTTCAAGCCCCCATAAACCCTGAGAACATTGCTGCCCATGCAGAACTGTTCACAGAAACCCTGTACAAGCATGTTAACAGCTGCACAGAGGCAGCTGTACTCAAGTAGTAGTACAGAACTAACAAAAAAACAAGCAACCCTGGTGGAATCGCAAAATCAATAGGTTGTACAACAGGAGGAAGTAAATCATGGCAAAATTAGGAGGTGCAGCACCCAGCAGCATAAAAGCACTCTCATCAATCTAGACAACTCAGAGGACAAAGTCTACCAAAGCCAAATTTGAGGTAAGTTTGGCCTTCCAGGCCAAGGACAACCACAAAGGATGAAAAACAAGACAATGCACAATTGTGTGCAAAACTCGTAAATGGAGCCACCTATGCTAAGCCAGAAGACCTAGCAAACCTCCTGGCTGATAAATTCAGTTCCAACTTCACCCCTCTCTCCCCCTCAACCTTCCCTCAGGAAATATCAAATACAACTCCCCCTACTATTTAGTAGGGAACAAGTCCTTAACGCTCTAAGACCAAGAACACTGCATCAATGGGTCCAGACAATATATCGGGATATCTTTTAAACAGCATAAAACATAACCTATGAGAGCCTCTGGAATTACTATTTAACTGTAGCATCCAAACAGGTTTCTTGCCTCATGAATGGAGAAAGACAACAGTAATCCCTCTGCACAAAGGTGGGCCATCTACAGACCCATAAGTCTCACTAGTCTTGTATGTAAAACTATGGAAAGAATCATCATGGAGATGATCAACAGAGATAGTAAACCTCCAGACACTGGACCCAACCCAGTTTGGTTTCGTAAAGGGCAGATCATGCCTACTCAACCTGGTGGATGACTGAGAAGGTCACCACAGCAATGGATGAGGGCAAAAAAGTTCACACTGCCTACCTTGTCCTGACCAAGGCATTTGACAACACCCCACTCAAGCATTGTTAAACTCAAGAGGTTATGTACAAACCCATACGTCACCTGGTGGATAGCCAACTGGCTCACAGACAGAACCCAGGAAGTTAGAATCGAGTATAAAGAGGCCAGTCACAAATGGAGTCCCTCAAGGATCAGTCCTTGGACCACTCCTTTTTGGCATTTACTTCTCAGAAGTAAAGGCCAATGTCAGTGGTCTCTGGCTCACTAAATTTGCAGATGATTGCAAATTAGTAGCAGTCATTGAATCTCACATGGACACAAATGTTCTCCAGGATGGGCTGACAAACAACTGGTGTGGGAGCCATGGACTAAAACTAAATGCCAAGAAATGCATAATAGTATTTTTTGGGACGTCATCCATCCATGGTATCTATCATATTGACAACACACCCTTAGATTTGGACTCAGTAGTCAGGGATTTAGGGACACAGATAGTAATCTAGCCTTTGATCATTGCATGTCTACAGTGGTGAGGAAATAATTTTATGTTGCACAACTTATACACGAAGGTATGACATCCAAGTCCAAGAAAGCCACTGTTCCACTATACTCTGCATTCAGATCTATCACTGAGTACAATGCCCCCATTGGTTATATACATAACTAGGCATACCCAACAATTAGAATGTCCACAGAGGTTCCTTACTAAAAGAATACAGGTAGCAAGTAAACTGTCCTACGCAGACCGCATCAAGGTCCTATCCATGTACTGCCTCCTACGAGCTTTTGAGGGGAGATCTATGCCTGGCATACAGGACATTGTCAGACCCCACACTGGTGGACCTCCTGCATATCCACAAAACAAGAGCACCAGAATTACCTGTTCTATAGATTTAAACCTTAACCTGTGATATAAAAAGGACTTGCTGGAGAGAGGTATGTATCCCAGACACTACCACATCTATGGAACAGGGTCCCCATCCATGTGAAGCAGAATTCCTCCCTAACCCAATTCAAGTGCAACTTGGGCAATTGGAAGGGAAACTGGAAATTCATCCCTAGTTTGAAAACTGTCTCTCTAATGGACACAGGCAACCTGTAAATGGTTAATCTCCCAGGCCCATGGCTACACTTGTCAAGGGTATCAGAACTTGTCAGAGATTTGGGATACATGGCTAGGCTTAAAAAGGCCCTTCTGGTCGTTAGCCTAATAAACACCTATGAAGCTATTCAAAAGAGTGTCACCCTGCGGAGAATTAGGGGACCCTTCTCTTTCCTCAAGGGCAGTATCCTCTGACAGACTTCTCTAGGAAGTGAAGGTGTTTCCTCTTATACCTCCTCTTCCATGAAACCTACAACTCCACAATGCCGGGGGGGTTGAAGAGTAGGAGGCTTGAAGCCCCTCCTAAGTGAGTAGGATGGAGGAGACTGATAACTGGTCCAGATGAGAAAGGGAAGGAACACCAGTTGTAGAGACTGAACCCTTCTCCTGAGAGAACATCTTTTCTACAATGTCAAAGGGTGATGTGGAAGCTGGCCTCTCAAAGCAGAGGGTCCCAGCACCCAAAGGTACCAGAGACTCAAACCTGACATACGTTTGCCTAGCCCCAGTGCTGAATCTGGACCCAAGCTGTCCAAAGTTGAAGTTCCAAATAGAAGAGATACTGCTGCTCTGTAGTGTCAACAGCCTCGAAGTAATAAGAGTCCACATGACCAAGGAATGAATTGGAGCCAAAGGCAGTCAAGCTGTTGGATCTGACCCAGACAACGGGAACATAGCCAGGATCAAAGACCTCAAATCTGAAGGGGCTTGGGAGGAGGACAGATAAAATGGAGCCGAAGGTGTGGGAAATGGACTGGAACCAGAAGGCATAAGCCCTAATTGCATCTGCAAAAAGGATCTCATCAGCTGTTCAAAGTCAGAAGTTTTAATGTTGTCCACCAACCTCTATGACCAGATGGATGAAGCCACTTGGAGGGCCATTTAGAAGAGGATGAACCAGTTTGCAAGACCAGAGCCAGAGAGGCTATGAACTGGGGTGGGGAAGGAGAGACTGGCAACAGCTCCAGCAAGGTAGGAGAAAAGAGAGGGGAAGTTGCCCTACCTGAAGGAGGCCCTTTAAGCAGAAAAGGACTAAGAAGGCTCAGATCTAGAGTCTTGCTGGCCATCTGCACCAATGGAAATTGGCTCCAAGCAGTTAGAGTGGATGTCGGCACCAGGGCAACTGGTGGACCTGAAAGCCTTGGGATCTTTGGGTCCAGCAAGACCCAGGAGGAAGGACCAGAAACTGAAGCAGAATAAAATCTCTTCCAATCTCCTTTAGAAGATTTGGGAGTCCCATAGACAGTGCTTCTTGGACCCAATAGAGAAGTATTAGCAAGCAGCAGAAGAGCCGGAGGAGAGAAGCCCCTCGAGTACCAACTTGGCCAGACATTCATTAGTAACCCTGGATCCAAAACCTTTGGATATGGAACAAGCAGAGTCCATGTGCAATGTCCCCCCCCCCCCAGCAATAACACATTTATCATGTGCATCCTGTAACCGCAACTTGTGCCCACAGGCAGCACACTGCTTAAAATCCCTGCTGATAATGGAACAAAACTGAAAAGGCAACCAGAAAACCTATGAAAACTATCACAATACTAACACTATCCACATTACAGCTAGAGAAAGATCAAGAACACACCAATATCAAAAGGCACAAGCCCAACAAAAGGTGGGAACCCATCTACAAAAACACTTACAGAACCACCTGCCTATCGACACAATACTAGCTAAACTAATTCTAGGATAAAGGTAAGGGATGCAAAAATACAGTACAAACAGCACTTACTTTCCAAAAGGCTACATCAAGCAGAGCAGAGATCAACCTGTTTAGAGGAGTGAGGGCAAACTGGATCTTGCAGTAGGGTGAGGTGTGGAGAGTTGTGGGTAAAGGAGGCACAGCCTAGCTAGTTTAAAGTCTAAATGAACTAGCTGGTGTCAGATCTGATAATCCATTGTCTGAAGCCAAGACAGAACAGACAACATTGGATCTAAAGCTATTTACTAGGAAGATAAACTATTCTGTTCAACAAAAACATCAGTATAGATTGTTTTAGTAAAAAGAGAAAAGTTGCTTTAATCCACCACTGCACTCATTAGTCTTGGCATTCAAAAAGGCTTGTGAAGCTAACTTGTTTGATAATAAACTTGCTTCAGAGTTTGGTTCTTAGTACCCATTACTGCAACTCTGGGTTATTTGTTGGGTTTTATGCAGTACTGTTCCAGCTTTTGCTGGTTACAAGTTTGTCATTAACATCCTCAGGTAGGGCTTGAAGATGCAACCAAGAATATCTCTGTGACAGAACCACTTGGAGCTGCCTTAGAAGAGGCATCCGCTGCATCAAAGCTGCATTTAATGGAATAGCAAGCTACCCGAGAGGCAGAACTCGGAAGAGAGAGACCAGAAGTCTTATGCATGTCAGTTAACCCCCACCCCTACCATCAGCTGAAAGAGAAGAGTCAGGATATATCTAAGTCATGTGGGTCTGATAATTAATGGCACTAAAGGCTAATGCAGCAGAAGTACACTTTTCCCATACCTCAGCTGTCCTTGTCAGAAGGCAAAAACGTAGAAGAGGAAAGCAGCTTGATAGCTTAACTGTGGACACAAACAGCAGCTGGATCACAAGAAGAATTTTTACACAAGTATTTACATTCCTCATGAAGTTTTTAAAATCTGACTGGCTTTTTAGGGGCTGAAGGTTGAGAGTCAGAGCCCTGAGAAGCTGCTGTAAATGAGTTCAATAGGGTAGCTAGGACGGGAAGGACTGCAGAAGGTCTGGGTGAGTCCATTTGCAAGAGTTCATATATTATCTCTTTTTTGAACCGCTGAAATCTGGAAACAGACCCACTTAGTGCTTCATATACGGACCACTGGATTCCCAAAAGATAATTCTTCAAAAGCGAGTCAGGAAACAAAGAATATTCATCAGACCCCAGGGACAGAGGAGAGTGGATTCTGGGAGGAATGTGTTAAGGATTCTTCACCAACCAGAATCCAACTCATCAGAAGAATCAGAATCCTTGGATCTCTTAGGTGAAGTGAAGACCAGGAAATAGAGGTAGGAATGGAAAACCTTTGTGGGGGTTTCAGGGCCATAAGGCCATTAAACAGCGCAAGTAAAGTCATGCCACTCTTTGTGAGGATACTTGGCCACAGAAGCAATGTTTTTTTTCCCCTTTTTTAAAGGAACATCTGCTTCAACAAATCTAGGCGGTTCAGACCCTTACCTAGATTCAATGAGTTACCAGGCATCTCTTCCTCAACACATTACAGCAGAGTGCACCTCCAGGCATTTCTGCAGTTACCTCCTACTGTGCCTCTGGGCGTCAGATATTGCTTGCTCAAGTTTGCATTAATAATTCCAAAACCATGCTTTATGCAAAGTATCAGAACATTTTATCTTGAAGCATGCATGACTGCCAACAACTGTATTGATATTTAATCTGTGAATGAGTATTGTTCAGTACTGTAAGGTGAACATTTCATTTTTTAAAGGCTCAAGTCACACCCACTGGGAGAAATACCTTGCCAGCAACTGTTTCCAATAGTTAAGACCTACTAGGCAGTTTACATGCTGCCTTGCTATAATTTTTTGTACATCAACAACCAAGCTACAAGTTGACTGAATGTGAAGAACAATTTCATACTACGATATTAATTATTTCATGCTGAAAACAGCTGCCCCTGCGCTTAGTGCAAAACACTTTGGTTACATCATTAAGCTTTACCCAAATTATAGAATCATTCCATTAACTTTATGCATACAGCAATTGCACCTTTATCCAAGGCATCCCATCTTATTTCGATTAATGACTTGTGACCCATCTCAAATTAGAGCTCTTGTGGAAAGTGAATGTAGAAGAGGTTCTCAGATTAAACTGCCAAGCTTAGGCCCAGCCACATGGCAGAGAGAAATGAAATCCTAACTATTACCCAGATAACTAAAGTTAGAATGGTAGCTTGGACACGGAAAGAGCAAGGTGAGGGAGGGAAGGCATAAGCAACATTTGCTGGTTGGCCTATCTTGCCTTCCAGTTAGCAATTTGTTTCCCCAAAAACAGACATCTGCATGACACAAATGGCAGAGGAGCAGGCAGAAATGGGCTTGGCGATCCCAAGCCACTTATAGCAGCTATTACAAGCATTTGAATGCAAGTAAGCTATACACTCCCTACCCCATCATGTGTTTGCTTCAATACACATGCCTGTGGGTGCTCAAAACACCCCTGCCCCCACTGAAGCCTGCGTTCCCGTGAGTTTTACAGTCTTCACTACAGATTCAACCACTACACAGGGCAAATGCTGCCACATCCTCACTCTTCAAGCACAGACGAGCCAGGAAGCGCCACATCATTTCTCTCTTCCTCCTCCACTCAAGCTCCCGAAGGTGCTTGAGCCATGAATCAAATTGTGTTCATCTGGGTTATAGTGAAGGTTTTATCCCTCTATGGCAAAGTAGCTGGCTTAACATTACATATCAGAAAACTTTCTTCAATGAGGACCAGTATTACACTAAATCACGAGAATAAAGTGAACGTTGCAAATCGATACAATAGATGAGTTGCATCTTGCCAACTGCAGTCCAAGAAAAATCACTGCCAATACCTTTTATTACAGCATTGCAACCAATTCACTTTTTATTTTCCACTTTCTCTATGGTTACACAACCATAGAGTTGGTACATAAAATGTGGTGGGGTGGGGACACAGACTTGAGCCCTGAAAAAGTACAGTTGTGTACACCTACCATAAATGTAGATGTTAGAGTGTCTTCACTGTTGCAGTCATAACTGTAGGGTGTTCCTGCCGGCAGGCAGCCCGAGGTCGGCCAGAATTCCAAAGTCTGGGTCCAGCGTCGGCTGTACCAGCAAGTACCCTGACGTCAGAACGTAGATGTATAAAGCTGACAGCCGATGCCATCTTCTCCAGCCTTTCTTGCCCCAGATGTCAGAAGCCCCCAAAAAAACTAATAGGTGTCCAAAAGGAAACACAAATACACCACAAAAGAAGAGGAAGAGAGAACAAACAAGAATAAGAGGGGATTGGTGGGAGGGAAACACAGACTGCAACAGTGAAGACACTCGGACATCTACATTTATGGTAGGTGTACACAGCTGTACTATGTTCTTCGTGTTTCACTGTTGCAGTCATAACTGTAGGGTAGAATCCCAAAGCTGTGAATGAGGGAGGAGGTTATGCAGAAGAAGGGGCAGCTAGAAGACCCTGCAAAACAGCAGAGGCAAAGCCTGCCCTAGAATTAGAATACAGAGGGAGATTATAGTGCTTAGAAAAAGTATGCACTGAACTCCAAGTGGCAGCTTCCAAAATGTCCTTGGTAGGAACTCCTCTGAGAAAAGCTGCTGAAGTGGCAGCTGCTCTAGTAGAATGACTTCTAACAGTACCTGGAATCTGTTTCCCATAGTGAGAGTAACAAAACCTTATTCCATGAGCAATCCATTTGGAAATAGTTTGTTTAGAAATAGCCTTACCTGGAGAACTGGAGGCATAAGAGATAAGCAATTGATCAGATTTTCTGAAATCTTTAGTTTTGTCCAGGTAAAATCGTAGTTGTCTGTGTATGTCCAAAGATCCTTTCCCTTTTATTTTGAGGATTAGGAAAGAAGGTAGGAAGGTGAACAGTCTGATTTAGAGCCACCTTCAAAATCACCTTAGGCATAAATGTAGGATTGGTCCTCAAGGAAACTCTGTCTTGGTGGAAGATAATATATGGTTCCACAGCCATGAGAGCTCGCAACTCTGAAACCCTTCTGGCAGAAGTCAATGCTAACAAAATAGCTGTCTTCCAGGATAAGAACTTGATATCCGAAGCCGCAGCAGGCTCAAAAGGAGGCAAAGTAAGTTTCTCCAAGACATAATTAAGATCCCAAGCAGGAACAGGAGTAGTTCTGGGAGGTCTTAAATTCTTAGCCCCTCTCAAAAATTCTCTCACCAACTGGTGAGAAAAGATGGGAGGATCAGTGTTGAAATGAGCTGAGATAGCAGAAGCATGAATTATGATGGATGAAAAGGAGAGGCCTTTAAGCAAAAGGTCTGAGAGGTAAAGTAGAATGGAGGGAATATCAGGCAAAAGAGGGTTAGAACCTCGGTCCTGCATCCAAATACAAAATCTTTTCCATTTAGAAGCATAAGATTTTCTAGTGCTAGGCCGCCTAGCTTCTAAAAGAACATCCAAAACTTGTTTGGGAAGAGTAGAAGGAATCAAAGGCCCTTGAAGAGCCAAGCTGCCAGGCATAGGGTCATGATTTGAGGGTGTAGCATCTGACCCTGATGCTGGGACAGAAGAGAAGGGATCAGAGGTAGAATCCAAGGGGGTTCCAAGAACAGGTGTTTTAAAGTTGGATACCAAAACTGCCGAGGCCAATTTGGAGCTATCAGAATGATAATCTTGGGTTTGTCCCGTTTTATTTTCAGTAATACCCGAGGCAGAAGAGGAAGAGGAGGGAAGGCATATCCCGAAAGATTCCTCCAGCTGAATGACAGGGCATCCACTTTCCAAGCTGTTTTGTGGAAGGACCTGGTGCAAAAGAGAGGCAACTGATGATTGAGATGGGATGCAAACAGATCTGAGGACAACCCCAAACTGCAGTAATCTTGCTGAATAAGCTGGGGTCCAGCATCCATTCGTGAGGATCCAAAAGGTTTCTGCTTAGGCTGTCTGCTAAGAGATTCTGTTTTCCTGGAATGAATTGAGCTTGAAGATGCAGATTCAGATTTAGAGCAGTGTCCCATAAATTCATGGCTAGTCTGCAAAGGGGGTAAGAGTGAGAGCCCCCTTGCTTGTTTATGTACCACGACTGTGGTATTGTCTGTACGAATCAGAAGAGGCCCTGGATTCAAAAGATTCTGGAAGGCTAGAAGAGCATTTTGGACTGCCAACATTTCCTTCAAGTTGATGTGCCAGAGAAGATGCTTCTTTGTCCAAGAGCCCTGCTGGCAAATATCTAGAAAATGAGCTCCCCAAGCATAATCTGAAGTGTACGTGGTTATGATCTGAGTAGGTTGAGGCAGACGAAAGGGATTCCCTTCGTTTAAAGCACAAGCCCTGGACCACCAAAGGAACTCCTTTTGGAGGCAGGGAATCAGTGGAATCATTGTGTCCAGACTGTGGTAATACTGTGACCATACACTCTTTAGGTACCATTGAAGTTTTCTCATAAGAAGCCTTGCATTTGGAATCAACAGGATGCAAGAAGCCATGTAGCCCAATGCCTGCAGGAATTTCCTTGCAGTGAGCTGAGTTAAAGTAGCCAAGGTTTTGAAAATTGAGGCCAGCTGTAATTGTTTTTCTGGAGTGAGGAAGGCCCTTTGCAAGCTTGTGTTTAGAAGAGCTCCCAAAAAGATCATTTGCTGAGAGGGGATCAAATGTGACTTTTTTGTGTTCACTGAAAATCCCAGAAGGAGAAGACATTGAACAAAATGCAGATGCTGAAGTAAAAGGTCTTTGCTGTCCACCTGAATAAAGCAGTCGTGCAGATAGGGGTAAATTTGAATCCCTTGGAGTCTGCAATAAGCTACTACTGGGGCCAGGCACTTGGTAAAGACTCTGGGCGCAGCAGATAAGCCAAAGGGCAGTACAGAGAATTGAAAGTGCCTCGAACCTGCCTTGAATCTGAGGTATTTTCTGCGTTCCTGCCTGATGGGAATGTATAAGTAGGCTTCCTTTAAGTCCAATGTCACCATTCAAGCATCCTGGGAGAGTATTGGAAGAAGTTGTTGTAGAGTATGCATCTTGAATTTTGGAATTTCCAGAAAGGTGTTTAATACTGAAAGGTCCAGAATAGGTCTCCATGAGTTTTGTTTTCTTGGGACCAGAAATAGTCTTGAGTAAAAACCTTTTCCCATCTCGGAAAGTGGAACAGGCTCTAGGGCTCTCATGGCCAATAAAGCATCCACTTGATTTAAGGCCTCTGACTATTGATGTTTTGGCAGATCTGGCCAACCGACAGACCTTGGCAGAGTATGAAAGTGGAATTTGTAACCTCTTAAAATCACGTCTAAAACCCATTTGTCTTGGGTAATAGGAGTCCAATTTTGGTAAAAAAGAGTACGTTTTCCTCCGAGGGGGGCTTCCAGGTAAGGAGGACCTGTAGCCCAGCAGAGGGAGTCATTGGGTCTGCTTCCTTTGTAATTGAGATCTATCTTCTCCCCTTCTAGGTGAAGAAGCAGTCCATTGTCTGGACCTTAAGAGGCCTGTGCCTGAGCCCGACCTCTGGAGCGTCTATATCTTCCCCTTTGAGGCCTGTCAGATGTGGGAAAGGACCAAATTTTGGAGGGCCAATTTCTAGAAAACCTAGGGGGCTGAACTTGTAAGAAATCTTTAACAGTCTGCATAGATTTTGCTTTATCCTCCATCTTTTTAATAACCTCCTCAGCTTTAGAGCCAAACAAAAAATCATGCTGAACAGGGGCATCTAACAATTTAGCCTTAACCTGCTCAGGTAAATTCTGCTCTCGAAGCCAAGCATGTCTCCTGATAACAGTACCAGAGGCTGCGGCCCTACAAGAAGCCTCCAAGGCATCAAAACTACAATGTAAACTATGTTTGCTAACTTGTTCAGTTGCATGCAGTTCATCCTGTAATTCCTTGTCCTCTGCACATGCAGGAAAGGAAGAAAGTTTTTGTTTTAAAACAGACAAAAGAAATTGCTGATACTTGAACATATGAAACTGGCAATTTAAAGCTCTAATAGAAAGAGTAGCAGAAGTATACACCTTTTTGCCCCATCTGTCCAAGGCCCGAGAATCCTTTTCAGAGGGAATAGGACTTTTAGATGAAGCGGCCTTAGCAGCCTTGGAACCCTGAGAAATAGTTTCAGGATCTGCAGAAGGGTTCAACAAAAATTGATGGGAATCAGGAACTCTATAAAATCTATCCGGCTTAGAAGGAGCAGGCGGAAAGGAATCAGGATTCAGGTTGGCTTCAGAGAAAGCATCATCCACAATATCAAGAACCGGAGGAATAGCCAAAGGTCTGTGTTGAGGGAGAAGGAGAAATTCCCTAAGTCTCTTCTTGCAAGCGGAATAATCCTGACCTTCCCAATGAAAATGCTCTCTCATCTCATGCAAGGTTTCCCCAAAAGAAAATTCTTCAGGGGGAGAAGCAGAGGGAATAGAGTCCTCTGCATCAGAATCCTCATAAGGAGGAAAAGAATAATCCTGGTCAGAGGAAGAGACTGAAGACACAGAAGCCTGGTCAGACGAATCATAAGGGACATCCTGTCTAGGCCTTTTTTCAGGAGGAGGGTGAGAACCCTTAATCATAGTAAGCAAATCTTCAGCCAGCCTTAATTGCTTCTGAGTCTTGGGAGCTGAATCCGAAGAAGCTTGAGAAGAAACCCTTGGTTTAACAGGAGTCTTTGGCTTTGCCTTTGTAGAAATAGTGATATGAGAAGGCCTGAAAACCCCTTCAGAAGCCGGTACCTGCACAGCGGTTCCGGACCCATCTGAAGGAGCGATGTCCGAAGGTCCTGCAGCAGATAAAATACTGGGCCTAGTTGGCTCCCCATGGGAGTCCGTGTCGGCCAACGGTTCCGAAGTGGCTGATGACAGGGGCTGCAAAAGCGCCTCACTGACGACAGCCGAACCCGAAGCTGGCTCCGGCTGTATCCTGCTTGGACCTTGGAGGCCTATCCTTGTCCTTGCGTTTTCTGTGAATTCCGGTTGCCGTTAAAGTGTCAGACGACATCCTATAATTGAACCGTCTACCGAAATAATTCAAGGCCCAATCATACCTACGCTTAATCGTACGAGAATTAAACCTGGCACAAAACCGACAGCAAGAAACGTCGTGGTCAGGGCCCAAGCAAGAAAGACAGTAAGAGTGGAAATCTTTATGAGGTATTTGCTTTCCACACGATATACAATTAGCAACTTTTTCTGACATCGGAGGAACAAGAAAAAAGTTTCCCCAATGGGGTACTTAGCTTGAGAAGAGAAGAAAAAAGTCTTCGGACCGACGACAAGCAAACCACGCTGTCCAGAATCCGCCAACCAACAACTTGCGAGCTGCTTTCCACCGCATGGCAAGAAAGACTGGAGAAGATGGCGTCGGCTGTCAGCTTTATACCTCTACGTTCTGACATCAGGGTACTTGCTGGTACAGCCGACGCCGGACCCAGACTTTGGAATTCTGGCCGGCCTCGGGCTGCCTGCCGGCAGGAACACCCTACAGTTGACTGCAACAGTGAAACACGAAGAACATCACTTATTTTATATCCAGACTTGATTAGATGCGTTTGCCTTTTATCCAGGTGTAGCTTTTGGAGTGTAAGTTAATAATATGTAACAGTACCTTTTTTTGGGGCGGGCTATATTTAAGGTGATAAAAAGGGGCACCATCCTACCACAATTGTACTTCAACACTATTTTACTTCTGTTCAAACATCTTTGAAGAAACAAATGGCAAGGAAGAGTGAGGCAGTACGCAGAAGTTTCTCTAATCCAAATGTGGGAGGGCAATAACCAAGAATGGAAAGGAGAAATGAAAAAGAAATCACAGCAGTACATCCTATACAAGGGTTCTTTTTCATAGCAACAGAAGCACAGCTGAGGAAAACTAAGACCAGAAAGGAAAAAAAGTGGGCAAAACCCATTCTAAGGATTTATCAATAGTGTTCTTTGACACAGATGTGTTACACAGCAGGTATGCTTCTTTCTCAAGGTGAAATTGACATCCACATCTCAAACACCTAATAAATGGGTTACGATCAGAGAGCCTTGATTGTACTTCTCTACAGAATACCAGAAATGTATACTTCATATGAAAGAGCTGCTGTCTACTAAAACCTAATTGGCTGCTATAAATGAAGTCAACTAAGATTATACAGCTATCGAAGGATTACACAGTGCAACAGCTAAAAGGAAAACTAGCACTCAAAAATAAACGAAAAAAAAAAAAATTAAAAAGTAGTTCTAGTCAAATTCCAAACATTTCATAGAGGCTAGAGAGCTCTGGAAAAGTACTGCAGAAATTTGGGTAAAAATGGTGTTTACATGGAGAAACATCAACCCAGAAGAAAAGATGAGTCAGCAGGAACAAAAACTAGGAACAGACAGCTGTTTTTAAAGTTCTAATGAAAAGGCAAATCCCACAAACTTGTTTCTATTTTTTTTTACAATGGATGGGTCTTTCACCGTAGCTTCAATTTACTAAAAATGTTATTAACAAATCGAAGGTACAGTGAAAAGTCCCATCCACTGTTTCTATTTTCTGTTTTAAAAGTTACAAATCAAGAGGAGCAACTGTGTATTTTGTTTGAAAAGATAACGGTAGTGCAGAATGAGAGATCCTCAAAACAAAACTGAACAAACATAGGTGGAAAGGCTGCACGGAAAGCTTAAAGATCTGGAAAAAGATAAAACAGCAATTCAAGCTGAGCTGCAGGAACAGATTCACATAATACAGGAGCTAACAGACAAGAAATGTACGAAGAAAAGATGGATGATATTGAGAATCGTTGAAGGAGAAGTAACATCTCATTTGAAGATGTACATAGTTGTGTGCGTTAGTATTAAGTCAACAGGTAATTAGGGTGTTCTGGGAGCGTTTTTTTTTTTTGTTTGAGGGTTATAAAACAAAGTCCTGTAAAATGTAACATAGGTAACAATATTAAGAAAACACTGTTTAAAGGACTACCCTGCTAAACATTAATGGGTGCATGTATTGCAAAATCTGGAAACAGACATTTAAAAAACTGCCATATACAATAGCTGGGGATAATGTCTTCTTAACATAATGGCCTTACTTTCCACATCATCTTGTAAGGTGAATGGTCTCTCAAGTACAGATAAACAGGAAATAATACTTGCATTAAGAAATTCTGAGTGCAAATAGCAATGCTACAGGAGACGCATTTGAAAAGAACTGAGCATGTAAATTTGATAAATGATTTCAGGATGGATATTCTGCAGAACATCAGGAACAGAAAAGTGGAGCACTTATATTAATTGCTAGAGGAGCCAGTGGTGGTAGAAGAGGAAAAATGATAATGGCAGACTTGTAGTAATAAGGGATTACTGGCAAGGGATGAGGCCTATGCCAGCATGTGTTTCTATTCCAAATAAAACTGCCATTTTGGAGATTAAAAATTTTGGAAGAAATAATCAGCTTTCAGCTGGAATATTGTTTTATTAGGTGAGGACTGGAATTTGATTTGTAACAATGGCCTAGAAGGGAAAATCCAAGTTTCTTAATTTCTTCAGAAATCATTTGGTATGAAAGACAAATTAAGTAACACCAACTCAAGAATTTACATATTCCCCAGAGTGCAATAACTGGACTAGACTTGACAGGAATGATATTTCATACGAACATGTGCATTAAATCAATTAGTTTAATACATATCTAATCACTATTTCAGATCATATGCCAATAATTATTACAATAAAAATGCAGGGCAATAAAATAAAGATTAGACAGTGGCGCCTCCCCACCTACCTGTTAAAATAGAAGTTATGTACTTGCCATAACTTGGCATCTGCGTTGTCCTACTGCATTATGCATCACGAATGTGTATTTGGATTCATCCTCAGATCTGACTCTGCCAATACTTCCAGTTGCGTACAATCCAAGCCTCAAACTACATGTCTCACTCCTTTCAAATCTTCAGATCGAGTTTGCTGCCCCTTCCTGAATGGTATCTTTTTTTTTTTTTTTTTTTTTTTTTTTTAAATGAGATAGATAGGTGGTACAGAAAATGGCCAACAGGAACCAAGGTAGAAACCAGTGGGCTCCCTCAGCCTCCATATCACTCTTAGCTGAAAAAGGGGGAAGGAGGGTGAGATGTGAAGCACAGTGAAATAGGACAACACAGATGCCAAGTTATGGTAAGTACATAACTTCTAATCTGAATTTGTCCATTTCACAATGCATCACAAATGGGTCAGTCTCCAGCAACATAAAACCCTGGGAGGACCCTATGGAAGGATATGCCTGAGCACCATGGAACGAAAGGATGCTCTGTTCAGAGAAACAATGTCCAGCTTGTACTGAGATACAAAAGTGCGAGCTGTGGAACAAGTAGCTGCAATGCAAATTTCTTCAATTGAGGTACTTGGAGAAAAAGTAGATGAAGTAGACATGGAGCTTGTGAAATGTACTTTCACTGGATGGGGAAGTTGTTTTCACTGCTGGGCGTAAGTTCTAACAATACAATTCACAATCCATCTCACAAAGGTAATTTTACAAACTGCCTGACCTAATCCATTTAGAGAAAAGACAATGAACAGTCGGTCCAACTTCCTGTGATCTTTAGTTCTATGAAGATAAAAATGCAGCTGTCTATGTACATCCAAAGTATGCATGTACTTCACCCTTATTGGAGTGATTTGGACAGAATACAGGTGGGTGGATAGTCTGATTAATATTGAACTCAGAAGCAACTTCTGGAATGAAAGATGGGCTTGGTCTAAGCAAAACTAACCTTGATGAAAGAGGTATAAGGGGGGGTCGAAAAGACAGAGCTTGCAATTCCAAAACCCTTCTGGCTGAAGTAATGGCCACCAGAAAGGCAGGCTTCCATGACAAGAATTTTAAGTCACATGAGCCAGCAGGTTTGAAAGGTTTTTGGGTCAATCCTTGAAGTACTAAAGTGAGAGCCCAAAGAAGAGAAGGATCTTTAATCGGGAGCCTAAGGTGAAAAATACCTCTCAAAGGCCCTTCATAACTTAGACATGGAAACAGGATGGAAAAAAATGCATCCTTCCCCACAAGAAATTTGGAGATAGCAGCAGCAAGATGCAACTTGATGGTGTAAAAAAATAACTCCAAGCAGAAAGAGAGAAGCAAGAAACGCCAAAATGTCAGGGACAGAAGCAAAAAAGGTTCAATATTTCTCCAAGACCCAAACAGAAAATGTCTTCCAAATGTTACAATATACCTTCTTCATGGATGGCTTTTGAGAAGCAATGATGATTTCACAGATGGGGGAAGCTAGCCTAGACTCTTGTAAAATCACTGGAATTGGAGGAACCAAGTGGTTAGTTTGAGGGATCATAGATTGGGAGTCTGGTGTTCTGACGGGTGAGATATCAGATCGTGTTTGTGATCCAGTACCCACGAAGTATACTTGCAATGAGATCGCAGGAAGTGTAACCATACCTGACAAGGCCAATAAGGGACAATGAGGATTAGATTGGTCTTCAACCTTTGGGCTTTCTGAAGAACTTTGGGTATCAGGGGTATAGCTGGGTATGCATAGAGGAGGACCCAATGACCAACAGTGGGCTAAAGCATCCCTGGGTGACTCCCCAAAAGGAGGGTTCAGAGTGATGTACTTGCTACACTTGTTTGTTAGGAGACAGGCAAAGAGGTCACAGCAAGGCTGGCCCCAATGGCTGAATATCTGCTCCGCTACCAAATGGTTCAGGGATCACTCGTGAACTCAGCAGCAGAATGGACTGCACAGTCACCATGTGGGATTTCGACTTCTTGATGAATAAATTCAGACTGCTCACATCCAAGATGGGTCTAAAGTCCCCCATCTTCTGTGGCACCAAAAAGAAGCTCAAGTAGGTTCCTCACCCTTTTTGTTCGGTGGGGACCTGCTGGATCACTCTCTTGTTTAGAAGATTTTGAACTTCTAGAAGGATGCGTTCTCTCTCTATGGCTGAGTGGTACATTGGGAAGACACTTGTTGGAACTGGGAGGAAGGGAAAAGTGAATACAATAACCTCTGGAAATTATACTCAACACCCAGGCGTCACTTATGTTTGCTCAGGCTTCTGGGTGTAAAGAAAGTCTGCCCCCAGATGAGGAAGGGCCTGTAAGAGAAATATTCTCTGAAGCCCTGATTTTGCGTATGCCATCTCCCTCTGGGACTGAGCCTGCCATTGAACACCCCCCCCCCCGCCTTGAGAGGAGGTTTCATCCTGCAAGCCAAGAAAAGACCCCTGGGATTTACAACACCACATCATCATCTTGCTCTGCTGGTCCCTAGAGGACTGCTGGGTGAAGAAAACTTGATCCCTACGATAGAGAGGGTCTTGCCTTCCTGTTCTCTGTGGGTAAGGGTTTCGTTAACGGAGGCTCCAAACCAAGAGAAGCCGTCAAAAGGAGCATTAATGAATGATGCCTTAAAGGGTTCTCCAAACCCACAAAGTCTCACCCAGGCACGTCTCCCAAGAGCTATGCCTCAACCAGCCACTCATGAGGCACCTTCTGCAACATGGGAAATTAACCAAATCAAGGAATTAGCAATAGAGGACCTAGTGGTCAGCTGAGGAGACACCCTCTTATAATCTTCCTCCCAAAGTGACTGTGACAGAGGTGAAGATTTTCTTAATCAAATCACACTGAAGGCATGTAAAGTTGGCCAAGCAATTCAATGCTATCAGCGAGAAAGTGGCAGAGACATACATGTGCATCCCATGCCTACCCAAAGCCCAAGATTCCTTGTTTGGGTGTGGGGGGGGTGAACAGTGGAGTTCTGTTCTGCTCTCCTTTTTGGTGGCTGCCAACACAACAATGGCATCAACTGGCACACCTTCACGGGGGGAGGTCACTAGGTGGGCTAAGCCACTTATCTGCATGTTTGGGAATTGGTTCTGTCATGTCAGACTCTTTCTAAGCCCAGCAGATGAGATCAAGGAGTTTATCCTCCAGGATGTCGATGGGCCCATCCCGAATCCCTTCAGAAACACTGACTCCTCCGAAGGGGGTTGGGAAGACTATCCAGACTTTTGTCTTAGAATTTTCTGGGATATCCCCGAAGGAAATATGAGGTGGTGGTCAGGGCAGACCCCTTCCCTTTATCGAAATCAGTGTCCTCCAATTACTCCAAGGGAGGAGCCTCCACCACTGGTTACTTGGGGAGGAGTCCAAAGAAAGGGGGAACCCTTGCTGAGGAACAGGCCGAAAGCTTTCTCAGGGGGCTAAGCATGGATCTGATGAACGGAAGCAAAGCCCTGATCTGCCGAGGACTGGGTAGGACCTAGTGGAGGAGGGAACAGATCGCTAGGAGTAGAGCATGCCCTCTCTGCCACCTGAAGGCAAATGCCAAGAGGGCCCATCCCCCCATCCCTGGGGCCAAGACACCAAGAAGAGAAGGATGTGGTTATCCTGAAACTGACACCTCATATGGCACTGGTCCTAAGCTGTCAAAGGCCAAAGCTCCTGGGGGCAGGGACAGCTCCAAAAAGGTTGGAGCAGACAGGTCCAAGGGACTCAGCGCCAACCTCACAGGTCCAGGACCCACTGGCTCAAAAAGGAGTGGAGCTGAGATGGTCTGTGACACTGCTGGAGTTGAAGAAAAAGGTGTTCCTCACTCTGACGCTTGTCCACTCAGGATAGACAGGCCTTGTGGCTCTGAAACCAAAGATTGGATTAGAGGAGGAGGTTGTAGTATGGGGGTCGGGGCTTTTGCGGATCCAGTATGCGTCAGAGAAGGCAAGATCCCCAGCTGGATCTAGGCATTGAGGAAACTTATCATCCGATCCATATTGGAGTGGGACAGCAGAGAGGATCTGGAGGATATGGGTGAGTGAGTGGGGGCCTAGCCAGCAAGACAGTGGGCTGGAGAGTCCAGATCGAAGACTTGCTCCATCCCGGAGCATGGTTCAGAGACCTCCGATCTTGACAAACCTGACTAGAGGTCCGCTGCAGAGAGGGGAGCTGTGGATTCTGACAGGTTCCACTGGCTCCAACAGACTACTCAGAACAGAGGTCTGAGGGTCCGAACAATATGACACAGTCAAGGGAGGCTCCTTCGGATCAGACGATCCTATCAGATCTGGAGAGAAATGAGAACCGGATGGATATGAAGATGGATCCTAGAGCCTCAGTCTCTTCCTCGGGCACGGGAGCCTGAGAAAAGTACAGTTGTGAACACTTACCATAAATGTAGATGTTAGAGTGTATTCACTGTTGCAGTTATTACATTTGGGTTATCTGCTTGCAGTAGCCATCAGTCAGCCTGATTAAAGTCTTGGGTCCTGCGTCAGTTGCTGTCCCCTCTTCCATGACGTCAGGTCATCAGAGGTATAAAACATGCAGCGGACGCCATTACATCAGTTTTTCTTGCCCCAGATGTCAGGTGCTCCCTTAATGGGAAGCAATTAAATCTAGAATACAAGGATACAACTCCAACAAAAAAGCAAATACACGAAAAAGCTTTTTGAGCATAGTAAGTGAGAGTAGAGGTATAGCCAAAAGAACGGGGCTAGAGGGAGGGTAACCAGGACTGCAACAGTGAATACACTAACATCTACATTTATGGTAAGTGTACACAACTGTACTATGTTCTTCATGTTCCAGTGTTGCAGTCATTACATTTGGGTAGATTCCGAAAGCTAAGGTTGGGAGGAGGAATTTAAATAGAATTAGGACCAGCTATAAGGCCCTGCAAGACTGCAGTGGCAAAACTAGCTCTGGATTTAGAGAAAATTGGCAAATGATGATGCTTGGTGAAAGTATGTACAGAACTCCAGGTAGCATCTTCTAGAATGTCCCTTGTAGGGATGCCCCTGAGAAAGGCTGTAGAGGTAGATGCAGTTTTACATTGTGCTTGTAGCAGAAATGAATGCAGTGTCCTATCCATTTTGATATTGTTTGCTTTGAAATAGCTTTCCCCTCTATCCTTGCAGCAAATGCCACCAGCAGTTCAGATTTCCTTTGAGGTTTAGTCCTGTCCAAGTAGAATCAAAGTTGTCTGAGCACATCTAATGAGTGCAGTATCCATTCCACTTTGTTCTGTGGATTAGGAAAGAAGGGAGGCAAATGAATGGACTGATTAAGAGCCACACTGGATACCACCTTGGGTATGAAGGAGGGATTGGTTCTGAGGGACACCCTGTCCGCATGAAAGATGATGAAAGGCTCCACTGCCATAAGGGCCTGTGACTCAGATAGCAATCACTTCTGCAAGAAGGGTAGAAGGAAAGCTGTTTTCCAGGAAAGGAATTTTAAATCTGCAGTAGCAGCTGGCTCGAAAGGAAGAGTGAGTTTCTCCAAGACAAAGTTAAGATCCCAAGCTGGAATTGGAGCTCTCCTCGGTGGCCTTAAATTTTTGGCTCATCTGAGGAATTGCTTGAGCAGTGGGTGAGAGAAGAGGGGAGGCTCTGTGCTATAATGAGCTGAAATGGCTGAGGCATGAACTTTGATGGAGGAAAAGGACAGGCCCTTATGAAGCATCTCAGTAAAATATTGTAGAATCTGACGTAAATTGGGCACTGCTGCGCTCTGATCCCTTGAGATTAGTTCCAGGTACAAAATATTTTCCATTTTGCAGCATAGGATTTTCTAGTACTAGGCCTCCTAGACTCTAAAATTATATCCATCACTGATTTACTGAGGGGTGGTAAAGGAGAGATGAGATAATTAGCCAGGCTGATAGGTTCAGGGTTTGCATCTGAGGGTGCAGAATCTGGTTCCCCTGCTGAGACAACAGGGAAGGAGTCTGAGGCAGGTGCCATGGGGCCAAGCGTGACACACTGCGCAGGAGGGGATACCAGTGTTGGCGTGGCCAGTCTGGTGCAATTAAAATTGTCCTTGGCTTGTTCTGTTTGATCTTTAGTAGTACCTTGGAGAGCAGAGGAAGAAAGGCATAAACTGATAGGTTTTTCCAGCTGAAAGATAGAGCATCCACTTTCCAAGCTAGTTTGTGGGGAATCCTTATGCAAAATTTGTCCAATTGATAGTTCTGGGGGGAGGCAAACAGGTCTATATCTCGGCTCCCCCATTTACTTGTCAACATGTTGAAAGTCCTCGTCTCCAGTTTCCACTTGTGTGGGTCCATGAGGTTTCTGCTTAGTCCATCTACCAGTGTATTTAGTTTTCCTGGCAGGAATTGAGCTTGTAGATTCACTTGGTAGCTCAAGGCCGTGTTCCACAATGCCATGGCTAGTCTGCAGAGGGGGTAAGAGTGAGTACCCCACTGCTTATGTACCACATGACCCTGGTGTCAGTCTACCATTAGTTGTCCTGGAAGAATGTGCTCTTTGAAGGCTGTCAGAGCATTCTGTACAGCTAACATTTCCAAGTGTAGGTGCATTTCGCTTGGGTTCCATTTGCCCTGTATGCAGTTCCCTGCCGGGTGAGCCCCCCATGCATAGTCTGATGCGTCTGTTCTTAAGGTTTGGGCGGCAGGGGGTAGTGTGAATGGTAGTCCCTTGTTTTGGTGGCAGGCCTCTGCCCACCAAAGGAACTCTAGGCATAGACAAGGTATGATAGGAATCATAGCTTCTAGATCCTGTGAATGTTGACACCATAGGCTTTTGAGATACCACTGCAGTTTCCTCATATGCAGCCTTGCATATGGAATTAGAAGAATGCAGGAGGCCATGAACCCCAAGACCTGCAGAATTTGCCTTGCAGATAACTGGGTTTTTGTGGCCACTTGTTTGAAGGAGGTTGTCAAATGAGTCCGTTTCTCTGGCGTGAGGAAAGCCATCTGGGAAGTTGTATTCAAGCTTGCTCCCAGGAATATAATTTGTTGACAAGGTACCAGGTGTGATTTCTTTTTATGGTGTACCCCAGACATGTCAGTACCCTTTGAACAAAGGCCAGATATGTCCTGGCTTTCTGCCTGGACTAGACAATCGTCCAGATATGGATATATTTGAATATTTCTTTGCCTGCAGAATGCAATGACTGGAGCTAGGCACTTTGTGAATACCCTGGGCGCAGTAGATAAGCCAAAGGGCAGTGCAGAGAACTGATATTGCATGTCACCTGTTTTGACGCATAGGTATCTTCTGCAAGACTCCCTGAGAGGGATGTGCAGGTATGCTTTTTTTTTTAAATCTAGTGTTGCCAACCATGCATCTTTGCCTAGCAGAGGAAGCAGCTGGTGAAGAGTCAGCATTTTGAAATCACCAGAAAGGTATTTAGAGTAGAAAGGTCCGGGATAGGAAGTCATGTATTGCCTTTTCTGGGTACCAGAAAAAGTCTCTAATAGAAACCTTGTCCCTTTTCCTCTTCTGGTACCAACTGAATAGCTCCCATGCTTGAGAGAGTGTACTTGATTTTAGGCCTCTGCCCACTGATTTGGGGGTAGATCTGGCCACACGCTGGATGTTGATAAAGTGTAGAAGTGAAATCTGTATCCTTGGGACACTATATTTAAAACCCATTTGTCCTGGGTAATGAGTTCCCAGCTTTTGGCCTGCAGACCAATCTTTCCGCCCAAAGGAGCATTCAGTTGGGAAGTGCTTGGAGTTTTAAAAGCAAGTCACTGAGACAGCTTTCCATAGGGGGGAGTCTTACTACTCCCTGATTTGGGTGTGGAAACCCCCCCCACTGCTTAGTCTTGTGTGTCCCCTGGGACTGAAATCTGGGGTTTCTGCTGTGTCTAGGTTTGGCTTGAGAAGACCTGAAAGGGGCTAGAAAGGACCAATTCTTAGAGGGCCATTGCCTACTAAAATCTAGGAGGCTGAACTTGTAAGAAATCTTTAACAGTCTGCATAGAATTAGCTTCATCTTCCATCTTTTTAAGAACTTCCTCAGCCTTGTTGCCAAACAGGCAGTCCTGATTTAAGGGAGCATCCAACAATTTAGCTTTAACATGATCAGGCAAAGATTGCTCCTTAAGCCAAGAATGCCTTCTGAGCACAGACCCAGTAACAGCAGCCCTGCTAGAGGCCTCTAATGAATCAAATCCACATTGCAAAGTATGTTTTCCAACCTGTTCAGCAGAATGCATTAAATCCTGTAATTCTTTATTTTCCGCACAGTCAGGAATCAACATAATTTCCTGTTTAAGCAATCCAATAACATGTTGCTGATACTTTAACATATGAAACTGGCAGTTTAAAGCCCTAATGGCCAAGGTTGCACAAGTGTAAACCTTCTTACCCCATCTATCCAGTGCCCTGAAGTCTCTATCAGAAGGGGCAGGGTTTTTAGCAGTAGAAGCCTTAATGCCCTTGAGTCCCTGTGAAATAGTCTCTGGATCCACAATAGGATTTTTAAAAAGGAATTTGTGTGAATCAGGAACCCTGTAATATCAGTCAGGTTTTCTGGGAGCAGGAGGCAAAGAATCAGGGGCCAAACTAGATTCCAAAAAAGCATCATCAACAATGTCTAGTACAGGAGGAATAGCTAAAGGGCTATGCTGAGGCAGGAGTAAGAAATCCCTAATCCTCTTTTTTGAATTCCCAGTGGAAATGCTCCCTTAGAGTATGTAAGGTTTCACCAAAAGAAAAATCCTCTGGAGGGGAAGCAGAGGGATAGAGGCCTCTGCATCAGAATCCTCATAAGTAGATAAGGGCAAATCCAGATCATCAGGAGAATATGGATCCTGGTCAGAAGATTCATAAACAACTTCAGTCCTAGGTCTCTTAGAAGGGGGAGGTTGGCTTCCCCTGATTACAGTTATAAGATCTTCAGCCATTCTGATTTGTTTTTTAGGCAGAGAGGCCTGAGGATGCAGCCTGGGCGTCGTTTTTTTAGGCGTGGTTCGAGATTTAGGCCTAAATGAAGAAGGAGGCGTCGGTTTAATATGCAAGTCCGTAGGCCTGAATACACCCTGAAAAGCCGGTGTCTGCACAGCAGCTCTGGACCCATCCAAGGTAAAGACATCCGTGGGTTTCATAGTTGAAGCATCTCGCGGCATACCCGACTCCGAATGGGTCTCAGTAGAGGCCTGCGAATCAGAAGTAGTGGGTATCAGGGGCTGCAAAAGCCGGCAAACTGGTGACTGGCTTAGGAGAAGCGTCGTTGGCAGTTTTGGACCTCGGCAGCCTGTCTTTACCTTTGCGTTTTTTCAAAATCCCGGTAGTCGGATGGCTAACAGATGACATTTCTGGATAATTAAATCAAGAACCGAAATATTTAGAGGCAAAAATACACACGACGGATAGCGCTGATTAAATAAAGCAGAAAACCAACAGCAAAGTACATTGTGGTCAGGCCCTAGGCAAGGAATACAGTATGAATTAAAATCTTTATGAGGTATTTGGTTTCCACAAGTAATGCAATTATAAACTTTTACTTACATCGGTAAGGAGCAAAAAAAAGTTTCTCCAACGCGGTACTTAGCTTTAGGTGAAGACTTCGGATCTGAAACTCGAAAACGAAAATTTCAGGAGTTGGCCGACCAGCACTTCCAAACTGCTTCGGCCACTACACGGCAAGAAAGACTGATGTAATGGCGTCGGCTGCATGTTTTATACCCCTGATGACCTGACGTCATGGAAGAAGGGACAGCAACCGACAGGACCCAAGACTTTGTTAATCAGACCGACTGAGGGCTACTGCAAGCAGATAACCCAAATGTAATGACTGCAACAGTGAAACACGAGGAGTGGCATGCTGCTTAGATACAGGGGTTTGGGCTCCAGAAGCCAGGAGAAGACCTCTCAGAGAGTTTCAAATGGTCTGCGAGGGCCCAGGGGTTGAAGGGTAAACAGATTTCACATTGCATCTCCAAGTGCCCCAGACCCAAGCAATATATGCACCTCGTGAGCATCAGAGTGGGGTATCTTATGTCCACAAGAGGCACACCTCTTAAAACCAGAGGGCTTTTCTGGCTCGCCAGACATGCTGGAGCACACAGTCTATAAGCTAACACTACTCTCCTAAGTTAGCTGAGAGGTACTGGGAAAGATTTTTTTTAAATAGGAAAGAAAAAAAAGAGAAGATTATAGGAGAAGGGGTTAGAAGAAAGAGTAGGAAGAAACCCTAACACCAGTGACAACTATCAGCAGAAAAGCCTAACGCAGGAGGGGAGGTAGCAGAAGTAGAGAAGGAACTATTAATGAGCAGTCAACATGCTAGAAGAAAATTTACTGAAAAAAAGAGTAGAAAAACTTCACTTATCTGTAAGAGGCTCAGAAATTGCTTCTGTGCTGAAAGGCTGCAAATGAGATTGGGGGGGTTGAAAGGAGTGAGGCATTGTGGGAGGAGTTTGAGGCTCCAATTGTATGTAGCTGGAAGAAATGGCCAAACTGAATCCAAAGACCTATTCGTGATGCACAGGGAAATGGACATTAAAGGAATTTAAGGAATGGCTAGTGGAAATTATCCAGGAGTTATTAGGGAACATAGAAATTACTCCATAGGTTATATCTAGTGAGTGGGATAAAATGAGAGAGTTAAAAATGAGGCAAAACTAAGAGAGACCAATCTAGTTGAGATGCAATAAGTTATTTAGAAGGGTGGAAAAAAGTAAATTATAAAATAAGGGGAATGTCATAGTAACTGCAGAATGCTAAAAAGAAAGTACCTGGATAATATCCATGAGTTTAGAAAGATTGCTGTTAAGCAACTTTTTTAAAACTCCAGAGCACAAAAAACTTTTGGTACAATGGCTTGGGCAACTGAATATAGAAAGGTTTGTTGCCAAACTTAGTGAGCCTATAACATGAAAAATAACCAGAGATCCTACAGAGACAGAGATATTTTGGAAATTTTATGAAAAATGTTATAAAGCAGAGGAAGCAGAGAGATCAATAACCAAATGGAAACATTTACAAAAGACAAATGTGCCATGGTTACATGCAGAGGATGCTCAACAATTAACAGTTAAGATAGGAAGAGCTGAGATAAAAATGGTGATATATAACTAACTTGCAGGAAAGACTCCAGGCATAGAAGGTATTCACATGGAAGTTTGTTAGCTTGGACAGAAGAAAGTGATGAAGATCTGGAAGGTTTTGCTTATAAATATTTTAAAAGGAGAGGAAGCACCAACATCCTGGAAAAAAGCTGTGGCAGCTGTATGACCTAGCTCCATAAAGGCCCACTTCAAATTTAAAACAAGATTATAAAATGTTTATATCTAGAATGGCTAAGAGAGTGGCAACTGTGATGCCGAAATTGATAAGATACGCACCAATGTAGTTTTGTGGAGGCAAGGCAAACATTTGACAACATTAATAGAACAATGATGAGCCAGAAGGAAGCAGAATATAAGAAAACACCACTGTTACTAATGGGTTCTGATACAGAGAAAGCATTTGACAAAGTAATCTGGGATTTTATACAGAAGGGCAATGGAGACATTTGATACAATAAGGTTATTATAGGCAAAAATCAAAGTGGGAGGGTTCCTATCTGATAAGTTGCGTCTAAACAGAAAAATCAGGCAGGGGTAATCCCTTTCCCTTTTTGTGTGTTACATTTTAGAACCATTGGGAAAGAAAATAAGGGACTCACATTCAAGGATATAAAACTGATATGGTGTTCAAGAAATGTTTGCTTTATTTGCAGATATTTTGTACCTAATGGAAGAAATGTACATCTTAGTGTTGTAGAATATTCTGAAAGTTCAGTTTTAGTGGATCTAAAATTAAAGAAGATAAAACAAAGGCTATATATCTAAAAACTGTGTCCTCATTAATTGGCTCAGCAATAATCATTTTATGGGGATATGAAAAACTGAAGTATTTATGAGTATGGATTAAAAATGATTCAGTTATGACAGTTAAGTACATGTGGGAACAGACTAAACAAGAGACAATAGAAAAAATGAGAAACTGGAAATTCTTGTCTATGGATATGGATTAGCAAGACATAAGCAGTAAAAATGCTTTTAGTCCCTTTAGTTTTATACACAGGTCAGGCATATTTTTATCAACCAGAGGAGAAGTCATGGATCATAATTAACCGAGACGAACAATTTTATTTGGGAGAGAAGAGCAACAGCCAAGTAAGATAACGTATCCTCCCAATACATCAAGGAGGTTTAGGATTACCTGATTTGAAGGGATATTTTAGATTTACACGGTTAAGATTCTTATATAGAATACAAGCAGAAAGCTGCAATCTAAAATGGAAAAGTATAATGATGAAGGGAGGAGCAATGCAAAAAAATCAAGGAAAGAATCAGATTTTGTTTGGAGATCAGAGAATATTATATTCATAAATTAGCAGACATACTTACAACTATGCCAGTACAGGAATGTAGAAAGGAGATTCTGCTTATAAGGGCGACCAACTAGGGGTACACATAACAAGAGGGGACTGGGATATATACTATAGGAAGATGGCAAAGAAACCAAGGTACTGGAAATAGAGAAAGGAATGTAAAAGAATGGGAACAGCCCAAGAAGACATTTATTTAGACTTGAAGGCTAGTGACTGCCTTCCCTATCAGGAATTGACATCAGAGTACATGCAAAGAGAAAGGGATCAGGGAAACCTAAATGAAAGACTTGCACTGGTTGATTTTTTAACTGAATGTAGAACAAAAACAGCTGCTTAAGGGATAACTAGTAGGGCAGATAAGATTTTGCACAATATCTATAGGAATCAATTCCAATCTTTTCTGATCCCTTCTGAAAGATTAGATAAGAAATTCACAAATGCAATGGGAGGGCATATATATGGCTCCCAAATATGCAAAATCTAGAAGATTTAGGATTTTTGCCTGGAAATGTTCACATAGCTACTTCTATATCCCAAGCAGACTCCAAAGAATTTTTCCTCAGGTAGATTGCAAATGTGGAGGTGTGATAGGGAGGAAAGAGGCAACTGGGAACATAAGTTTTGGGAGTGTAATGAGTTGCCAGACTAAAAAATCCTTACAGAACACTCTTGGCAAGAATACTGGATGAGCAAATGATTTTCTATAAGGATTTTTTTTTTTTTTTTTTTTAACTGGGATACAGTATCTGAATGCCTAAACATAAGGTCTTGATGAGTTTAATTAGCTGACCAAATAAGCAATTACAAGAAAATGGAAATCCTGGGATACAATGTTTAAGACTCAATGGTCCTGGGTAATGTATTCCCAGTTTTTTGCATGCAGGTCGAGCTTTCCTCCTAGGGGTGCAAATACTTTAGCATGGCTGGGAAGGATGCAGGAGTTATTGTGAACTTTTTCCATATGAGGGTGGCTTACCACTCCCTGGTTTAGAGGTGGGAGCACTCTATTGCTTGGAAGGGTGCATATCCTGTAAAATAAACAGCCCTTGCAGGTCTTGAACCAAGGACCCTGTACACTATAGTCCCAACAGTTAACCACTATGCCATAACAGCTTTAGAAGACTTCAGGTTTGAAACTTGAAAAATGAAAATTTCAGGTAGTGGTCGACCTGCACTTGTGAACTGCTTCTGCTTCAGGCTCCCGCATGGCAAGAAAAGCAGATGCAATGGCATCAGCTGCACGTTTTATACCACTGACTACCTGACGTCATGGAAGAGGCGACAGCATCCGATGCAGAAATCACAAGACATTCACCCAAGACAAGGTATTCGGGCCGACTGAGGGCTACCTGCAGGCAGATAACCCAAGTGTGATGACTGCAACAGTGAAACACGAAGAACATCTTTACAAACAATGGGAGGAACTGAATCAATTCCCAGGGCAATGATGGCCAATACAGTCAAGGGGACATGGGAGTAAGTCAACAAAGTTGGCAATATACTTTTTGTAACTACTTAATTATGTGCAATAAACTGCAGTAAACAGTTTGTCTAAATATTAGAAAAATACATCACTTATGTAGCAAGTGGGAAATATGAAAAGTAAGGTAAACAATTCACAGGCATGTGAAATAAAGGAATGGTGATGTACAGCTAGCATAAGCTGTAAAACTGCACACACAAAGATGTTGGGACTAAAACACAAATTAAACTTGTGCATCACCGACTGGTTAGCAACAGTGGGGAAAGGAGGAACAATAAAAGGGAATGCTGTAATATAAAGAGATTGTGGCATCAACAGTGGGGTGGGCTTGCAATGTATTAGTATAACGGACAATGGAAGGAAGCAAAAGTCTTAAAGGGCTCATGCCCAGGACAAACAAATGCAAATGCAAGAAGCAAAAGGCAGAGATTCTAGGGGCAGGGATAGGGAGGCGGGGGTCCAAGCATAGGAAGCTGTCAAAGAACACAATGTTCAGTGCAGAGGGTAGGACAGGAAAAAGGATTATGCTGCTGGAATGTCAACTGTATAAGCAGAGAGACTGGGCAAAACAAGGAAAATACAGAAAATTAGGAGTTCACAAATCCTATCCGGAGGAGAGGAATACAGAAAAAGTTCAATGACATGGAAAGACATTGTTGTATTACAAGAAACAAAAATGAAAAAAAAAAGAGATGGGAAGATGATACTGTGTTATGACCTCCCAATGGTAGACTAGACAACAAGGCAGGGGTAGGGGTGCAACAAGTTTATTTTGTAGAGGCATTTGGACAACCTCAGAGAAAGTGATAAAGTAGGGTAGTTAGTCAGAGCTGGCAGGGAATTGTGTAAGGTTCCACTGAACCATAGGAAACGTGTATGCACCAAACAGGCATAAAGGATTCCACAAGAATTTTTTGCTAACTGGGCACAGACAAGAGATATCACAACAGAACCAGAAAATTACAGGGTTGCATGGAAGGAACATAAAGATGAGATTAGAACTAACCCAAGAAATCCAAACACAAGAATCATATATCACGTCATGCATCAATCAGACAGTAAAGCATGACGGAATGGAAAATGCAACAGGAACAAACTGGAAAAGAGTTGGTGGTACAGGATAAAGGTCACTGTCAGTGGAAAGCTGACGAGCACAGAAAAGAGAAGGAAGAGTGAGTGAGGAGCTGTTGAGAGAGATAGGAGGTGGTACAGAAGAAAGCTGGAGGAAATGTTAAGTAAGAAAAAAATGGCGGGCCAGCTGACCCCCACCCTAGAGTTCTACAAATGGGAAAGGGAGAAAATGTGAGAGATCCTAGGGAAGGAATACAAGAGAACAGACATGGACAAAATAAATAAAAACAATCATGACAAAAGCCATGATACCTAAAGAGGGAGGAGGTAAGGAAATTATAGGCCTCACTCTGCTAGATGTACATATCAAGATTTTGTAAGTACTGTGTAGAAAATTGGATGAAGTATGCTAAAAATAATACAAACAGGGCAAAATAGCTTTGTGAAGTCAAGGTAGAAAAGGCAGGAGACCTGACAGAATTTATGCACAAGGAGGAATAGAAGTGCTCTCTGACCTCAAAAAAGGTCTCTGATATGGTGATGTGGGAATTCCTATAGAAACTACTGCAACAAAGGTGGGTATCGGAAGGTTCATACATTTGATGCAAACTATATACCAAGACACAGAAAATGAAGTACTCAAAAATAGAGCAGTATCTGAGCAGACGACAGACAAGGGAACCAGACAGGGGTGCCCACTAATTACAGGCCTGTTCACACTTATGAGTGAGAGGTGACTGAACTTCAGACACAATTTAGCAATGCTTGAAGGAAAGGCATGGATAACAGCTCAGTTTGTGTTATACGCAGATAACTGCATGTTAATAGAGCATGTGCCTGCAGGAATGGGAAGTATAAGAGATGCATAGTACAGTTTTGTACCTACCATAAATGTAGATGTCCGATAGGAATGCATCTGCAGTCCTTACAAATGGGTTTTCCTGTCGTCAGGCAGCCCTTCGGTCGGCCGGATTCCAAAGTCTGGGTCTGGCTTCGGCTGGTGTCGCGCTTCACCCGACGTCATAGCTGCAGTTCTTCGGGTATAAAGGCATCAGCCGACGCCATTTTCCTCAGTGTTTCTTGCCCCAGATGCCAGGTGCCCTCATGGATGGCTAAATTTGGATAAATGCCAATGTTTCCAAATAGTAGAGAGCAAACACATAAAATAAGCATGTATGTACATATATACAAACAAATACACCATAATAGATCCCCAAGCTAGCTGAAGGATGGCAAATACCCTAGGAGTACCACAGAGGGAAGGTGGGTGGGTAATCCTGACTGCAGATGCATTCCTATCGGACATCTACATTTATGGTAGGTACAAAACTGTACTATGTCCTTCAAGGATGCATCTGCAGTCCTTACAAATGGGTAGAATACCATAGCTAAACTAGGGGAGGAGGAAAAAGGAAAGATTATGGTGTAGTTAGGATCCCTTGCAAAACAGCAGTGGCAAAACCTGCTCGGGATCTAGAGTATAAAGGTAAATTGTAATGCTTGGCAAATGTATGCACGGAGGTCCAGGTAGCAGCCTCTATAATGTCCTTGGTAGCCACTCCTCGTAAGAAAGCTGTGGTAGTGGCTGTAGCCCTTGTGGAGTGAGGCCTGACGTTCTCTGGAGTTTTCTTTCCATGGTAGGAGTAACAAAATCTAATGCAATTTCCTATCCATTTGGAGATTGTCTGTTTTGAAATTGGTTTTCCTTCCTTTCCTGTTGCATATGCTACCAGAAGCTGGTCAGTTTTTCTATTGGACTTGGTCCTGTCCAGGTAGTAGCGTAATTGTCTATGTACATCCAAGGTATGCAACAGTCTTTCTCCGCTGTTCTGAGGGTTGGGGAAGAATGTAGGTAGGTGGATAGCCTGATTTAAAGACACTCTGGATACCACCTTAGGCATAAATGTAGGATTTGTTCTCATGGACACTATCTTGATGGAAGATCAGGAAGGGTTGCACTGCCATTAATGCCTGTAGTTCAGAGACCCTTCTTGCTGAGGTGATTGCCAGCAGGAAAGCAGTCTTCCAGGATAAGTATTGTAATTCTGCTGTTGCTGCTGGTTCGAAGGGGGGAAGTGTCAATTTTTCTAGCACAAAGTTCAAGTCCCATGCTGGCAATGGTGGTTTCCTGGGAGGTTTTACATTTTTAATTCCTCTCAAACTGCCTGAGCAGAGGATGTGAGAAGACAGGAGGAGCCAAGCTGTATTCTGCTGAAATGGCTGATGCATGTATCTTGATGGAAGAATAGGACAGGCCTGTATGGAAGAGCTCTGCCAAGTACTCCAGGATGTTGGCTATGTTTACCAGTGCCACATCTTCTCCCTTTGCAGTACTCCAAATGAGATATCTTTTCCATTTTGCTGCATAATTCTTTCTTGTTGAAGGTCTACGAGCCTCAAGGATTATGTCTTTAACCCTTTGGGATAAATTTGGGTTAATTGTTCTTATGTAATGTTCCAGGCAGTTAGCTGCAGAGTTTTCAGGTTTGGATGCAGGATGTTGTAGTTGTTCTGTGTTAACAGCAATGGGATCAGAGGTAGTGCCCATATTTGTTCCCGAGACATGCTCCTCAGCAATGGGTACCAATGTTGCCTTGGCCAGTCTGGAGCTATCAGAATGATCCTTGGACGTTCCTCTTTGATCTTCAAAAGCACCTTGTGCATCAAAGGAAGTGGTGGGAATGCGTATGCTGTCAGGTTCTTCCAACTGAAAGCTAGGGAGTCCACCTTCCAAGCAAGTGGGTGGTACGTCCTTGTGCAGAATCTCTTTAGCTGGTGATTGAGTGGGGATGCAAATAAGTCTATTTCTGGTAATCCCCATTTTCTTGTGATGGCTTTGAAGATGTCTGGATGCAGCATCCATTCGTGGGCATCCATGGTAGTTCTGCTTAGTATGTCTGCTAGAATGTTTTCTTTTCCCGGTACAAAAATTGCTTTTAACTGAATGTTGTAGCTCAGAGCCACATCCCATAGGTCCAGTGCCAGCCGGCATAGAGGGTATGAATGTGTGCCTCCCTGTTTGTTGATGTACCACATAACTGTGGTGTTGTCTGTCCTTATCATCAACTGACCTTCTTGGAGAAATGGTCTGAATGACTGGATTGCCAATTTCACTGCCAGCATTTCCTTTAGATTTATGTGCAGGTGCAGCTGGTCTTGAGTCCATAAGCCTTGTATGCACTTGTCCAGCATGTGTGCCCCCCAACCGAGGTCTGATGCATCTGTCGTGATGGTTTGGCTTGGTTGACTGTTGCAGAAGGGCAATCCTGTGTTTGATTGACAGGCCTGAGCCCACCATAGGAACTCTTGCTTCAGGCATGGGATTACTGGAATTTTGGTTTCTAGGCTGTGCTTGTGTTGAGACCACAAATTCTTTAGGTACCACTGTAGCTTTCTCATATGCAGCCTGGCATGAGGGACCAGAATTATGCAGGATGCCATGAAGCCTAGGGCTTGCAGTACTTTCCTTGCAGTTAGATGGTTCTGCTTTGTTAATGCCAAGAAGTAGAGAGGTAGTTGCTCTTTCTTTTCTGCAGTTAGGAATGCCATTTGTTTTGATGTGTCCAGTTCTGCACCCAGAAAGGTTATTCTTTGGGATGGAATCAGCCTTGACTTTTTTATATTGACTGTATATCCCAGGGCTTGCAGCAGGTAAATGACTCTTTGTAAGTCCTGTTAGCTTGCTTTTGTTGTCCGCTTGTATCAGGCAGTCGTCCAGGTAGGGGTAAATTTGGATTCCCTGAAGTCTGCAATGAGCAATTACTGATGCCAGTCATTTCGTGAACACTCTGGGCGCAGTAGATAAGCCAAAGGGCAATGCTGAGAATTGATAATGCTCTGATCCTGCAAGAAATCTGAGGTATCTTCTGCAATTTGGTCGTATGGGGACGTGCAGGTATGCCTCCATGAGATCTAGAGTTACCAGCCAAGACTCCTTGCCCAGCATGGGAAGGAGCTGCTGTAGGGTCAGCATTTTGAATTTTGGAACAATGAGGAATGTGTTTAAAGCGGACAGGTCGAGAATAGGCCTCCATTTGTTTTCTTTTCTTGGTACCAGGAAGAGTCTGGAGTAAAATCCCTTTCCTTGCTCCATAGATGGTACCTTTTCCACAGCTCTCATTCTTAATAATTGAGATATTTGCTTTAGAGCTTCTGCCCTTTGAGTAGGTGGTAGGTTTGGCATTCCTCTCTTTGCTGGTAGAGTATGGAAATGGAACCTGTAACCTTGGTCTATAGTTTGCAAAATCCATTTTTCCCTTGTGATGCAATACCAGTTCTTTGAAAATAATGTTAGCTTTCCGCCTAAGGGTGCTTCCAGTTGTTCCCTGGTAGGCGGTGCCACAGCCAAGTCACTGTGATTGTGTTGTTGTAGTGGTGGTGGCTGCGTCTGTGCCTCGCTGGTTGTTACCTTGCTACTGGCGTCCCCTGTAGGCACCCCTGGATTGGTTTCTGCCTCTTGAACGCCTATTCCTGCCTCTCTGTGTCTTAGAAGTCCGGAAAGGACCAATTCTTTGGAGGGCCAGTTCCTGCTAAACCTTGGAGGTTGAACCTGTAAGAAATCTTTCACTGTTTGTACAGATTTCGCCTTCTCTTCCATCTTCTTTAGTACCTGCTGTGCAGGGGAACCAAATAAATTGACTTTGTCCATGGGAGCATCTAAAAGCTTTGATTTGACATGGTCTGGTAATGCCTGCTCTTTCAACCATGCATATCTCCTGATAACTGTGCCAGTCATGGCTGATCTAAAGGAAGCCTCCAGTGCATCATAGCCACATTTTAAAGAATGGTTACTAACCTGTTGTATGTTATGTACCATTTCCTGAACATATTTCTTATCTAAAGATTCTTCAGAGGACAGCTTTTTAGTTAACTGGTCTAGCATAAACTCTTGATATTGAATCATATGAAATTGGCAGTTCAAAGCTCTAGCTGACAAAGTAGCAGGGGTGTAAACTTTTTTACCCCATCGCTCTAAGGACCTGGATTCCCTTTCAGAGGGAAGGGGGTTTTTAGTAGATGTAGTTGCTACAGCTTTAGGGCCCTGGGAGATAGTCTCTGGATCTGCAAAAGGAGCCTTGTATAAATGGTGATGAGTGTCCGGGACCCTGTAGAACCTATCGGGCTTAGCAGGGGCTGGAGGTAATGAATCAGGAGCAGTGCAAGCATCATTAAATGCATCATCTACAACAGAAAGAACTGGAGGTATAGCTAAAGGCCTATGCTGTGGCAAATGAAGAAAGGTTCTAAGCCTTTTTCTGGAGTCTGAGAAATCTTGGCCCTGCCACTGAAATTGTTCCCTCATAGCATGCAAGGTTTCCCCAAAGGAAAATTCCTCAGGTGGAGAGGCTGAAGGAATGGACTCTTCAGCATCAGAGTCTTCGTAAGGAGAATAAGGAGCCTCAGGAGGGTCTGTATGTTCTGAGTCATCAGAGGAATCATCTGTGGATACTGGCTCTGGGGGCTCTGCTCTAGGCCTCTTCTCTGGAGGTGGATGAGAGGTCCTGTCTGGATGAGGCTGGGATCCACGAATTAAAGAAATGAGATCCTCAGCCAAAGAAAGCATATGGGAACTGGTGCTGGGCCTGTGAGAGGGGGGCTTGACAGGCACAGTTTTTGAAGCTTCAGCTGCTTTAGCCCTGGCAAAGGCCTTAATAGACATGGCTGCAGGAGGCCTAGCAGCTCCACGTGCAGGGGTTGAAATATCCAAGGGAATAGTGTCTGAAAATTCCTGAGAAACCGCAACTGCAGGTTGGATTTCAGAAGCCGATTCCACCAGGTTAGAAGAGGCCTCGGTAGAAGGCATGTTTTCGGCTGGGGAAAGAACCGCTTGCTCGGTTTCAGCCGAAACCGAGACACTCGTGGTTGGCTTAACCGCGGTTTCGGCCGAAACCGCGGATCGCGAGTGTCGGTCCTTTTCCCTGCGTTTTTTGGTTATTTGTGAAGTTGGAGGATCCGACGGCAAGATATAAGCAAAATCAGAGCCGAAAAACTGTTCTGCAAACTCCGACCGGCGTCTAAGCGTCCGTCGGTTAAAAGAAGCACAGGCTATACAAGCTGTTACGTTGTGGTCTGGGCCTAAACAAGGTAAGCAGTAAGAGTGGAAATCTTTATGAGGTATTTGTTTCCCACAAGTTAAACAGTTATTCACTTTTTCTGACATCGGCTGAGGCAAGAAAGAGTCCCCAATGGGGTACTTAGCTTTTTAGAAGTCTTCGAAGTAGTATTCGGTAGTAGTAATCTCTGGTTCTGACCGACCGGCACTTGCGAACAGCTTCTGCTTCGGGCGCCACGCGGCAAGTAAGACTGAGGAAAATGGCGTCGGCTGATGCCTTTATACCCGAAGAACTGCAGCTATGACGGGTGAAGCGCGACACCAGACGAAGCCAGACCCAGACTTTGGAATCCGGCCGACCGAAGGGCTGCCTGATGACAGGACAACCCATTTGTAAGGACTGCAGATGCATCCTTGAAGGACATCTTACAATTTAAGGAAGTGGCAAGACTCGGGGGCAAAAAGTAGCAGCAATTAGATTAAGAAAAGGGAAGGGAAAATGGGGAAATAGATAAGAGGCAGAGTTCCCCAATATATACGGCTATATGTGGGGAGCACAGTGAGAGACAATAGGACAAAAAAAATATATGAATCTGGAGAAAAGGTAAAGGATACTTCTCCAGATGTGGGGTGAGAAGAAAACTTGGATATTGCTTTGGAGAATTAAAGCAGCTTACATGATCCTACCAATAATCATCCACCAACTCATCACCATAAAAATAAGACCACCTGGGATAAAGGGCTGCAACAAGTGCAAAAAGATCGTGCTGTGTCAATAAAGGCAAGGGAAAATGGCGAACTATGCAAACATTAGAATGAAAGGGAAACAAAAATTGGTGAGCCTGGGATCTCATGTTTGATATATGCAATGACATGTAACATCATCCAGTGTTTAAAACAAGACAGGAACAGTAAAGCAAAGGGGGAGAGAGAGAGATGTGGAAGTTTACTAAAAGACATTAATTTAGAAACAAAGACCTGGGATGCATGAAATGCAGTGAAGGAGACTTGAAAAAACTAAGGGGGAACATTAGTGTGGGGCAAAGACTGGGAAGAAAAGTGAAATAATCCTGATGAGAAGTGCAACAGCTCAACAAAAAGATTGGATATGAAGAGAAAATGATGGTAGGGAAAGCTTTAAAACAAAGGAGTTAATACCGAATACAAATGACCCAATACTGGAACTACTTGGTATTCAGAGACCTGGAAAAGGTATACGCAGAGGGCAACAGGACAAAGAACAGGCAGGAAGGGCAAAAGGAGATATGATGGCACCCTGGAGGAACTGGAAGGATTTAAGGAGGCAAATGATCAAGCAGATGTATGAAACATTAAGGAAAAGAAGGGACAAGGTCAAAGAATATAGAACGAGAAAGAATCAGAGGAATGAAGCATGGCAGGGAGCTGCAAGAGACAATTCCGACAGTGAGCCACATTTAGACAGTACACGGAGTGGGAGTTCAAACCTGAGAATACTGCAGATATGTTATCTAACCTCCAGGAGTTTGATAAAGGAAGGAGGACAGCAGATGCTAGAGATGTCAGCAAGTAAAGGCAGGAATCATGCACATTCTGGGGCTGCGGGTGGGCACAAGAGGTTTACAGCAGGCATATAAATTTGGGGAGGCATTTAAAAAGGAAGCAGAACATATTTGGGAATTATGTATATGGGATACAAAAAAAAAGAGAGGACAACATCTGGAAAGAAAGAAAAATGATAATCAGAATGTTGAGTACTAATGTTAAAACCATCAATTAAAACTATGGGAGCAAGATTTACACAAGAGGTGCCTAGACTTGAGGAGATTACTACAATGAAAGGAGGAGTACAGCTAATAAAGAAAAGCAACAGAAAGAGGTATAATACAATGAAAGTGAAAGTCACACCAGGATCCCAAACAGAAACTGGGGGTGGGGGGATGGATAGAGTAGGAAATTAAGTAGGCAGCTGTTGAGATACTGTGCACCATGCATGAGGACTGCATGTCAACATATTAACTGTACAGAATTAAGTAAAGAAAAAATAGCAGGCATTTCAAACCTCTTCCAAACTTTTGCAGAATTAACCATTACAAATGTCTTCTTAAACGGGGCAAAATGAAACATTACTACTGTCTAAATATGTACTTAGTTAAAAACTGCATTTCTCTATCATTTCTTGTTCTACTAATTTGACAAAATTCAGGTCCTACAACGACCATCACATAGAAAGATTATAGTAGACTGATGGATGATCTACAATTCAGTAGCAGTAGGGAAAAGCCCAAGTGGTTATGTAACAGTATAGAAGAAAGAACGAGCAAGGACTTTGACATTACAGTAGGTTTGCCTTGCTTTTTTTGTTTAAAACGACTCATTGCATACCTGTGCATCACTTTTGGCAAGATTCTCATCCACATTAGGATTTTCATCTCTTGTGCCCTAAAGAAATAAGACAAAATTCTAATGAAACAAGTAACGCTTCAGAAGCCAATATACTTAAAGAATCTAAATGAGAAACAAATATAGTCTTTCACAGAGGCTTCCAAATTTCAGTCTGTACAAAAAAACTGCAGTCCCTCAAGCAAAAATGCAATAGTGCTTCCGAAACAAAAACAGTACTTCATAATTTTTCTTAAAATATATTCTCCCAGCTCATCCAAGAAGAGAGCAATCTGATACAGAGCCATACTGTAAATATGAACTCAAGTTACAGTTAAGTATTAAAACTGTAATTTTGTGCCCACTGAAGGCCAGAAGCTACACAGTTTATTTTAATGAGGATCTTTCCTCAGCTGAAGTTGGTAAAATTTGTCTGCAAACTCAAATTTTGGACAGCACTTGTATGTGCATTAAGCTCATGAGGATGACATCTGTATCACTACAATTATACACAGAGTTCTTATATTTACTGCACATGCATATGTTCTGAAACATCTGCATATCCTCCTTACAACTCCCCTTTAACATGCAAACAAAGGATAGGAATTATATAGTTACAATGCAAAATGCCTTCCAGTGATTGTTGCAGTAATACTTGAATCTTACCTCCTTTAGAAGGAGGAGGCACTTCTTAAAATCTCCTGATGTGTCTGAAGAGATGTCATCACCAAGTATCCGGCCGAATGCTGCGATGTAAAAATCAGAAAGTTAGGACTACTAAAAATGAAAACATCTCAAACAAACCAGAGAGACAAGAACATCCACAACAACAGAGAGTGAACTACTAAAATAATTTAGCCATTAATCTTTCCATGTCAGTTTTCCTACCATACACGCACTAAGCATGTTCTCCTACCCTTATTATAACCCACTGCTATTACAAAAGGCTCATTACTGGGACTCCAAGCCATTTCTCCATGTATCAAGAATATCTTCAACTGCTTATCAAAAAAATTTCTACTTACACTTTAAGTGCAAGTTTGGGAAGAAAAATCCAAAAAAATTAATATGTTTTAGGTAGAACTGTGTTTGTCAAGTAGACCATTAACCAATGGTCTACCTTAGCGTACACGTTCAAACACAAAACCCACTTAAGAAATATGTAACCCACAACATTAGCTTAACTTTCAGTAGCAATACCGCCACACCATTTAAAGTCTTTAACAAATGCCTTCTCTACAACAGACCTCAAATATTACCACATAGTAGAAAAGTCACCCTCTCACCATTCACAAAAGCCTCTAAAAAGGGCTATCATTTACCCTTGCTTCAAAAGCTCACAGCTTAAGACAAATTACTCAATCACAATTCTCATGAACTCTTATCAAGAGCATAGGTTCTCAGTCCTACCTTGCCTCCAGCAACACACTACTATATGCCAGGCACATTACTCTCAATCACCAGCCCAGGAAGCTAATCGTGCCCATTAAGTTACTCTGACAAAGCATCCAATACACTTAAATGCTAATAACGAACCAGACATACACCTACCTAAAATGTAATTATTCTATGGATTTTTCTTCCCAAACTTACTTTAACAAGAAGCATCTTTATTAAATTGTCACTTATATAGGCAATCATACATTTATATAAATGAAAATAAACCATACTGATGCAAGTATTTTACATCACAGACCATATTGACAATTATGGTTGCAAACATTACACATTACTTATGATCTACATAATCGCTGTCAGTGAAACATTACATAGCTAAATCAAAATCCTGCCTTCTTTTAAAACTCATTCCTCCCCTGTATGCATTATTCCCACAGTTACCATTTTTCCCATGTTATTTGCTTCCACCCTTTTCTAAATATCCCAATTCCAGTGTTATCGTTGTTACTATATTCACTACTAATAGTACAGTTGGTTTAGACAGATTTCCATTTTCTAGTAATTGCTTTTTTGGCAGCCACCATAACTAGACTCAGTAAGACGTATGTCTAGGCGGGTCTATATTATATCATCGAACGCTTAAAACAGCAAACGCTGATTGATCGACCTAATTTAAGTGAAAGCTTACAATCTCGAACGGTCAGATCAGCGATTTTTTTCCCAGGGAAAAAAAAAAAATCGCTGATCCAAAACACATGCACACAACACAAGCACACTAAACAGAAATCCACACACATACACCTAAAATCTGATACCTAACCCTACACTAAACTATGCACACACCATTAACTACCCACTTACCTTAACCCAAACCCTAAGGTCCGTCACTATCGCACACTCACCTCACCCACTCCCCTAACCCGAACTCATTAAATCCACCCTAACCCTCATGTCCACTCAATCGCACACACACCTAACCCGAGCCCTAACCCTAACTCACCTAAATCACCCTAACACTCACATCCACACAATCGCACACTTACCTGAATCCGACCGGTAACTTTCCACCATAACACTGAAAATACCGAAACAGAAAAATTCTTTCCCTAGGAAAAAATTTGAGTTTCTGCTGCTTTGATATTTTGCAGTTTAGCGAAAATAAGTTTGATCAATCAGCGTTCGCTTTTTTAAGCGTTCGAGGATATAATATAGACCCTGTCTAGGCAGTGCCGTTTCTTTATCAAAGCTCAGAAAAATCATTTCCCTAGTTGCATCAATTTTCTCACCCAGTTTCTCTAATAGAATAGTCTGCAGAGAATCTTTAAAGTCTGCCAACTCATTACACTAATAAAAAAACACCAGGAACTGGAGCCGAGATGCAAAACGGTTTATTCTGGTACCTCGGCTAGAAACAGCCTTCAAAGGAATAACCATTCAGACTTTATTGCATCTTTTATACTAAAAATCAAACATGATAATTAAACAATTAAACAATTGAATAATTAAATATAACAAGAGGCTTGAAGCTTTAAAGAGACCATGCATTAATGAACCACAAGAAAGGACAAAATACACAGAAGCATTCAGCAAAATAAATGCATATAATACTAAATTAACTATATATTACACCAATAAGTATATGCATGTAGTAGGGAAAATAACTAAATGTTTTACAGGTATCTTTGTGAAATATGGAAAATACCTTTAAGTAGTGATATTCATTTCCAAATTCAACCCTTTAGGTTTCAAAGTACCAAAAGTTAATATAAACCTACTTTCTAAATTCAATAACTTCTGTAAGAAATTACCAGCATTATAGACATCCGGTTTAGCTAATGTGCAAAAAAATAACGAATCCAAAACACCATTGTGAACAACATTAAAATGTTCAGAAATTGGACTTTCCATCCTATGATTTCTAATATCCCCCATGTGTTCCAGGATCCGTATCTTTAACTGACGTTTAGTTTGGCCTATATAATATTGAGGTAGAATGAAACCACAACCCACAAGATATACAATTCCACAAGATTTACAATCAAATTTTTCAGTGGCCTCATATTTTACACCATTAATACAACTGCCTGATAGATTTTTAACTTTGGAACAAATTTTACATTTGCCACATTTGAACATACCCTTTGACTTAAATCTGCCATCCAACAAATTCATGTCCCTAGTTTTTCGCTTTGGCTTCAACATTTCCTTCAAATTCACATATCTTCCATAAGAAAAACAAACTTTATTAGGAAAAAGCTTACCTAACTCATCATTTTGGCAAACTATAGGCCAAAGAAAATCCACAATATTTTTCAAAGTTAGGAAGAAAAGAGTATTTGGTGACAAAAAATGTTTTGTTTTCATTTTTGCTATTCAAAAAACCCCTATCAACTTTCTTATTTCTATTATAGATTCTATCTTCATCCCTTATACTCAAATCAGGTTTAAATAACCTATCAATACTATTATTAATTAAAGATTCAGAATAGCCTCCAACTAAAAGTCTATTTTTAATGTCCCTAAATTCAGACTCCAACAAACTAATTTCAGAGGTATGTTCAAATGTGCGCTTAAATTCACCAAAAGGAAGTGCCTTAATCAAATGCGTAGGATGAGCACTAGTAGCATATAAAAAGTTATTAGTTGCAGTATCCTTTCTAAACGGCCTAAATTGTACCTTATTAACATCCACATATAGTAGAATATCCAAAAACTGAATAGTATGGATGTTCACTACATATGTGAATTCAAGACCAAATCTATTGCAATGCAAACTAGTAACAAACTCAAATTCCAACACGTTACCAGTACACACAAAAATTAAATCATCAATGTACCTATAATAGAGTACAACATTTTTATGAAAAAATTCTAAAGTGTACAGAAATGTAGTCTCAAAATACGACATAAATAAAATCGCGTAAGTTGGGGCAAAATTAGCCCCCATTGCAGTTCCTTCCTTTTGTAAAAATATTTTTTGTTCACACAAAAAATAATTATGAGTTAATGCAAATTCCAAAAGTAAAATAATGAAGGAAGTCCGAGGACCCTCCCCCAAAATTTTACATATAGCCTCTAGGCCAAATTTTGTCCTGATGCTGGTATATAAAGCCTTTACATCAACTGTGGCCCAATAAAAAGTATTATCCCACTGTAAGTTCTTTACCTTCTCACAGTACTCATTAGTATTACTAATATGTGAAGTCACATTCCTCAATTCTTTTTTTAAAAGACTATCCAAAAATATACCAACATGTTCAAGAAAACCACCACAGGATGAAACAATCGGGCGACCAGGAGGGTCCAACAGGTTTTTGTGTATTTTCGGCAAGGCATAAAAGGTAGGATCTTTAGGACCAACTATATGAAGTTTTTTTAACATCCTTGTCAGTCAAAAATCCTAATCTTTCCCCTTTCTCTAACAATTCCAAAAGTGCTGTGTTAAATTCTAAAATGGGATTATTAGATAGTTCAACATAGACCTGTTCATTAGATAATAAATCAAAAAACATTTTTAAATAATGTAACCTATCCATAATCACCCAGTTCCCTCCTTTATCAGCCTGACAAAATGCATATTTGTCTAAAACACCTTGCATAGTTCTTAAAGCTGCCCATTTAGTTTTAGAAAGGTTAAATTCAAAATATTTTTTCAAAAACAAGGCATATTCACTTTCACTAACTAATGCATTCTCAAAAACTTTTAAAGTAAAAGAGTTCTTGGGAGGACAAAAAGAACTCTGAGTTGGTAAAATAGGCATTTCAAGTTTACCATACCCTGTGAAAAAAATGCCCAGAGTCCAAATCAACTTCAGCAGAATCAAATTCAGATACACCCATATCCACTAGTGCAAAACTTTCCAAGTCAAAATCATAAAGATTCTAAAGACATGCGTCTGGAGCATTTCTCCCTGGGCCTCCGCTGAAAGCAGGATCTGTGGAACCTAGTCGGATTTTCCCGGTCAACAAATGTTAAATAAATAAATAAATTGAAAGATCCAACAAAGACTCATACGAGCAAGAAAGAAACATTCCAGCTATAAATAGCTTCTTCATTATTAACATTATTAGCAACATTAATACCATTTACATTACTTGCTAAATCCACAGCATTACCAGAACCCTTTGCTTCAAAATATACCTTCAAAAACAGTTTACGACAAAAACGCTTAGCATCAAACAATAGATCAGAAAGTGCAGGTATTTTGGTAGGGCCAAACTTACTTCCCTTAAATAATACTTGCTCCATATCATAAGTTAAATTAACGATTTGCATAGCATTACAGTCAGCATTAGAAGAAGCAAAATGTCCCGACCTGAAAGTCTGTGTGACTAAAGCAAAAACAGTCCTTCCCTCAGTATCTTCTGTTGCGACCCCTTGTTCCTTGATTTTCGTTTACTTCCCTGTCGAAAATTCCATCTTGTTTGTTCCTCTGCCTCTGACTGGACACCAGCGTCTTCCATAACATCCACCCTCTCAAACGGCACACTTTTCCTGCTCACACCTGTATCAGAGGAAGAAACGGACGAATCTCTACCACTCCTGGAACTTCCTTCAGCATTTCCGGTTTGGGAGATACCACTTTTGCGCTTACGTTGCCATGAATACACTACATTTCTTTTAAAGTCATTAATGTCCCTATTTAACTTATTTTTCTTCTTTGAAACTACATCAGCTTCTATTTTCACAATATCTGCATTAATTTCCTTCATCGTTGCGCAAAACACTTCAGTACAAAACTCCTTAGATAGAATCTCTTCCACCTCTGCAATTTGTAACTGAATCAGCCCCCAAGCTCCTACGGTTCCGTTTAATGAGAATTTTAAGCCAACTTAAAGTACATTGTAGTGATGCAGCTTTCCATTCCTCTAAAAACTCATTTTCTTCCTCTGAAAATTTGAAGGCAGATAGTTTATCCACCCGAAGCCCTCTAGGTGTTATAGATAAACTCACATACTTCTCCAACAAACGTGTATCATAAAAAAGTGAAGTCTCTTTTACCCTTAGCTTTTTTAAGTCATCAAACCTCTTATCAAAGTTTCCACTGCCAGATAGTCTCCATGGATCAAAACGAGCCAACTTGTCATCCCTTTCTTTCAGCAAATTGGCAAAACGAAAACCATCTTCATTCAAAGCTAAATTAGCCATTTTTTGGAATCAGCTCCTTTCCTCACGAATATGAAATATGAAAACCAAACTGAACAGCAACGAATAAAAAAACACCAGGAACTGGAGCTGAGATGCAAAACGGTTTATTCTGGTACCTCGGCTAGAAATAGCCTTCAAAGGAATAACCATTCAGACTTTATTGCATCTTTTATACTACAATCAAACATGATAATTAAACAATTAAGCAATTGAATAATTAAGTTGCCAAATTACCTCTTACTTCCCCATCACATCTCCAACATTTGCAGTCTACCAGAGGAAAAAGTCTCTGGTGTCTAGTTTGGTAAATACCTTTGTAAACATTTCCAAGCAAAAATCCTACATCTTCTAGATTTTGTTGCATATTTGAGACACAAACCTATAACCCCCCCCCATTGTTTCTTTGCAAATTATTTATATAATCTCTCTTCCCAATCCTTTCTAACCTCCTCTGACTGATTCTTATAATTATACAATATTTTATATGCTCTACTAATTATTTATTTAACAGCAACTTCTGTTCTAGATTCTACTAAAACACTACCAGTGATGGTCTTTCGTTTAGGACCCCCTTATTTCTTTCACTTTACCTATACTCTGGCATCAATCCTAGATAGGGAATGCAATTTCTAACCTACAGGACAAATAAATTCTTGGTGCCTTCCCATTTTATCTTTCCCTCTCCAGTGATTTGCTCCCAATACCTTGGTTCCTCTGACAATTTTCTCAATAAATTACATCCATCTGTTGCCTATCATCTATACCCCTAATTGCAGTCATACCCATTGGCAGAATCTTTCTCAATTCCAATTTTGTCTTAGTTCTTCGGATACTTTCTGCTTCTTTACAGACATTGTATTTTGTATGATTACTGTTATTCTCCTTAAAGGCCTGTATCCAAAATCCCACTCAATTCCACATTCTTTGAGCTTCCCCAATTTCATCTCTTTCCACTTTGAATTATAGCTTTCTGCTTGTGCTATGTATAGGAGCCCTAAATTTGTAGCTTGGAAATACCACTTCAAATCTGGTAATCCCAGTCCGCCCTCTTCTACTGCAAAAATCATCTTATCCCACTTGACTCCTGCCATCTTCCCCTGCCAGATAAAGTCCCTCAGCTCTTTATTAATTGCTATCTGCAAATTCTCCTCTAGTTGAGAAAAATATGCCTGACCTGTGTACAAGACTACCGGGACAAAAATATTTTAAGTGCCTTTATCTTACTATCCATACCCATATAAAAAAGCTTCCATTTTCCCAGTGTTTGCATTCTCTTTTGTTTAGTCTCTTCCCACATATCCTTAGCTGCCACATTAGAATCATTTTTAATCCATACTCCTAAATACTTCATTATATCATGTCCTCATAAATATGGATATTGCTGAACCAATATGTGGGTACATAATTTACTGCTATTGCCTTTGTTTTAGCTCAATTATATATCCCGAAAAGATATGAAACTGTCAAAATGTTCCACAACACTAATGTCTCTCTCTGGTTTTGTCAGGTATAAAATTACATAATCTGCAAACAGAGAGAACTTTTCTTGACTACCATTCCAATCACATCTTGAATTTGTGTCCCTTACCTTCTTTGCCAACAGTTCTACATACAATTCAAATAAAGAGAAAAAGGACATCCCTCCCTGCCTGGTTCCTCTGCTCAAGCAGAAATTATCAAAGACAACACACACTTTAATGTTCACTGCCAATCCCTTACATAGCCTCCTAATCAACTTTTTTTTTTTCAGGAAATGCAAAGGCTTCCATTGTCGTGCTCATAAAGTCCCAGCTCACTCTGTCAAATGCTTTCTCAGCATCAAGACCCACCAACAATGATATTTTCTTACATTCTGCTTCCTTCTGGATCATCAATGTTCTGTTAATGTTGTCAAATGTTAGCCTCCCCTCCACAAAACCACAGTGATGTATATCAATTGTAGCATTACTTTTGCCATTCTTTTAGCCATTATAAACTAACACCAGTGCATACATTTCTTAAAACTGAAGGAGAGACACAATAGAGAAAAAAAAAAAGAAAAAGACAGGTGTGCTTACTTAATATTAGCATCCCCATTACACCTAAAAATAACAGAAAACGTTACTTTATAGCATGCAAAGAAAATCATGCACTATTTAAAATAGCACCATTACTGAAAAGTTTCATCTGCAGTTAACTTTCCCCCTTCTCTTGCCCTCAAGTATTTTTCCGAGTATTGACACCAGTAGGGCATACACTTGAGTTCCCTACAAGATTAACAAAGTCTAAAAAAATTCATGTTTTTTAATTTATTTAACATTTGTTTTACCAGTATAATCTGACTGGACCAGCTAGTGTCCATTTTCAGCAGAGTCCTGGGGAGAAAAGCTCCAAGAAGTAACAGTGTCAACACATGGTTATTAAAGAACAATTACAGTTAGTAGGATGTGGTTATTAAAACAATTAGGAGGATGTAGTAATTAAAGAACAATTAGTAGGATGCTTACATTTTTAGAAGACAGTTAAATGCAATAATAATTGTAGGATAACAAGTAGTACAATGCCAACATATAAAAGCCAAAAACAGTTAAACGCAATACAGGCTCACAGTACAGTTGTGTGATCACAAATTTTACAGTACTGATACAATATATGTATATAAGGTACTGAGAGTAAGAACATGTTTACGAACTATACAATGCACATAGGTGGAACAAGATGACAGTGAAAGGTATGCATCAGAGGCCTCAGGGGGTAAAGCTGCCTACAGTGGGGGGGAAGATTCGGGGAGGGTTATTGCAGTTGCAAAGGGAGTTAGCAAAAAGATGTGATTTGAGGATATCTTTAAATATATGATTTTGTAACCCGATTTCAGGATGGAGAGTATTCCATGCTTTTGCGACCTCATGGGAGAATAGGGCTTCTCCAGAGCTGTTCTTGCATGGATTGAATTCGATCAGGGCTTTGTTACTGGATTGTAGTTCCCTGCTGGAGTTGTGAAAATTTAACATGCCAGTTACGGCAAGGGTTTTCTCAGGATGGTATACAATTTGATGAGCTATGTTGAGTTGGAAGCTTAGTAAGTTTGGAAATTCTAACCACTGTAGTTTATGTAGGGATTGGCAGTGGGGGGGAGTGTGGTTTAGCATTGGCTGCAAACCTAGCTATCTTGTTGCAGCAAGTGCAGTGTTTGTTCAGGTCATTTTTATTAATGTTAGTTAGAAAGTACAGTTGTGTACACTTACCATAAATGTAGATGTTCGAGTGTCTTCACTGTTGCAGTCATGACTGTAGGGTTCTCCCCTGCCGGCAGGCAGTCCTCGGTCGGCCAGAATCCCAAAGTCTGGGTCCGGCGTCGGCTGCTCAGCCATGCTCCCTGACGTCAGAGCGCCAGGAGTACAAAACTGACAGCAGATGCCATGTTCTCCAGTTTTTCTTGCCCCAGATGTCAGGAGTTCCAAAATGAGTAAGATCCCATACCCTTTGCAAATACACCTCAGAAGAAGGGTGAAGGGAACCACACAAAAGAAAAAATAAGAGGGGACAGGAGGGAGGGTAACCCAGACTGCAACAGTGAAGACACTCGAACACTACATTTATGGTAAGTGTACACAAATGTACTATGTTCGTGTTTCACTGTTGCAGTCATGACTGCAGGGTTGAATCCCAAAGCAGAATAAAAGGGAGGTGGTCATAAATTAGAGGGGGCGGCTAAAAGGCCCTGCAAAACTGCAGAAGCAAAGCCTGCCCTAGACTTAGAGAGGTAGATTGTAGTGCTAAGAAAAAGTATGCACTGAACTCCAAGTTGCAGCTTCCAAAATGTCTTTGGTAGGAACTCCCCTGAGGAAGGCAGCTGAAGTGGCAGCAGCTCTGGTAGAGCGAGTCCTTATATTCCCTGGGATTTGCTTTCCATGGTGTGAACAAAATCTGATTCCATGAGCAATCCATTTTGAAATGGTCTGTTTTCAAATGGCTTTACCTTGGGAACTTGAAGCATAAGAAACAAACAATTGTTCTGATTTCCTGATGTCCTTGGTTCTGTCCAGGTAAAAACGTAGTTGTCTTTGTACATCCAAGGAATGCAAGATCCTTTCCCCCTTATTTTGAGGACTGGGGAAAAAAGTTGGCAAGTGAATAGTTTGATTTAAAGCCACTTTGGAAACCACCTTAGGCATGAAAGTAGGATTAGTCCTTAGACACCCTGTCTTGATGAAAAATAATATAAGGTTCCACAGCCATGAGAGCTTGCAACTCCAAAACTCTCCTAGCAGATGTTAGAGCTAACAGGATGGCTGTCTTCCAAGATAAAAACTTGATGTCAGATGTGGCAGCAGGCCCAAAAGGAGGTAAAGTGAGTTTTTCCAGAACATAGTTGAGATCCCAGGCAGGAATGGGTGGAGATCTAGGGGGCCTCAAGTTCTTTAGCTCCTCTGAGAAACTGTCTCATGAGCTGGTGGGAAAAGATAGGAGAGTCTGCATTATAATGAGCAGAAATAGCAGAGGCATGTATCTTTATGGAAGAAAAAGAGACCCTTATGTAAGAGGTCTGTCAGGTAAAGTAAAATCAGAGGAATGTCAGGAATAAGAGGGTCCGAATCCTGAGCCTGCACATCCAGGTGCAAAATCTTTTCCATTTTCCTGCATAAGATTTTCTAGTGCTAGGCCATCTGGCTTCCAAAATGACATCCATAACCTGCTTTGGTAGGAGAGAATGAATCATAGACCCTGGATTAACCAGGCCGCCAGGTTGAGAGTTTTGACATGGGAGTGCAGAACCTGACCCTGGTGTTGGGACAGAAGGTTCAGAGTCTGTGGTAAAACCCAAGGGGGGTCCAGAGAAAGGTTTTTCAGTGTTGGGTACCAAAACTGTCAAGGCCAATTTGGGGCCAGCAAAATTATCATCTTGGGCTTGCCCTGTTTGATCTTTAATAACACCCGTGGAAGAAGGGGTAGAGGCGGGAAGGCATACCCAGAGAGGTTTCTCCAACTGAATGACAGTGCATCCACTTTCCAAGCTAGTTCGTGGAATGTCCTGGTGCAAAAAATCTGTAGTTGATGATTGAGGTGGGATTCAAAGAGGTCTATGTGAGGACATCCCCCAGACTGCTGTAATCATCTTGAATATTTCGGTGTCCAGCATCCATTCATGCGGGTCCGACAGGTTTCTGCTCAGACTGTCTGCCAGGAAGTTTTGCTTCCCTGGTAGAAACTGAGCTTGAAGTTCTAATTTGCAAGCTAGAGCTGTGTTCCATAGATTCATGGCTAGTCTGCAAAGGGGATAGGAATGTGATCCCCCTTGCTTGTTTATGTACCACATAACTGTGGTGTTGTCTGTCTGTATCAGTAGTTGCCCTGGTTGTAGAAGATTCCTGAAGGCCAATAGAGCGTTCTGAATGGCTAGCATTTCCTTTAAATTGATATGGAGGTGCTTCTGATCCTTTTTCCAAAGGACCTGCAGACAGTTGCCCTGCAAATGGGCTCCTCATGCATAATCTGAGGCGTCCGTGGTTAGCATCTGACTGGCTGGAGGCAGACTGAAGGGTTTCCCTTTGTTTAGAGTACATGCCTTGGACCACCAAAGGAATTTGTTTTGAAGACAAGGCAGGACGGTGATCTGTATGTCTAAACTGTGGCAATGCTGAGACCATACACTTTTTAGGTACCACTGTATTTTCCTCATATGTAGTCTTGCATATCGTAAGAGAAGGATGCAGGAGGCCATGTAACCCAAAGCCTGCAGGAATTTCCTTGCAGATAGCAGAGTTAATGTCGCCAAGGTTTTGAAAGTTGAAGCCAGCTGTAATTGTTTTTTGTATGTCAGAAATGCCATCTGGGTTGTTGTGTTTAGAAGAGCACCCAGAAAAGTTATCTGTTGCGAGGGTGTCAAATTTGACTTATGTTGACAGTGAATCCCAGGAACTTGAGAGGTTTCTGAACAAATTCTAGATGCTGGAGTAAGACATCCTTGCTGTCTGCCTGAATAAGACAATAGTCCAGATAAGGGTAAATTTGAATTCCCTTGAGTCTACAATAAGCTACTACTGGAGCCAGGCACTCTGTGAAGACCCTGGGCACAGTAGCCAATCCAAAGGGCAGCGCAGAGAATTGATAATGCCTCGATCCGGCCTTGAACCTGAGGTAGTTTCTGCACTCCTGCCTGATGGGAATGTGTAAATAAGCCTCCTTTAAATCCAAAGTTACCATCCATGCATTTTTGGACAGCATTGGGAGTAGCTGCTGTAGAGTAAGCATCTTGAATTTTGGTATTTCGAAAAGTGTTTGAGACCGACAGATCCAGAATGGGTCTCCATGAGTTTTGCTTTCTGGGGACTAGAAACAGCCTTGAGTTGTCCCATTTCTGAAAGTGGAACCAGTTCTATGGCTTTCATAGCCAAGAGGGCTTCCACCTGGTTTAAGGCCTCTAACCATTGATATTTTGGTAGATCTGGCCATCCGCTTGGTCTTGGTAGGGTATGAAAATGGAATTTGTAACCTCTGGAAACCACATCCAGAACCCACTTTTCTTGGGTTATATGAGCCCAATTTAGGTGAAAGAGAAAGTTTTCCTCCGAGAGGGGCTTCCAGGCAGAAGTTCCTGCAGCCCAACAGAGGGAGTCATTGAGCCTGTTTTCTATGAGCTTGCGGCCTGTCCTCTCCTCCCCTAGGGGTGGAAGCAGTCCACTGCCTTGGTCTATAAATGGCTTGCGTTTGAGGCCTTCCTCGGGAGCGTCTGTATCTACCCCTCTGAGGCCTGTCTGAATTGGGAAAGGACCAATTTTCTGTAAGCCAATTCCTACTAAATCTGGGTGGTTGTACTTGTAAGAAATCTTTAACTGTTTGCATGGATTTTGCCTTGTCCTCCATCTTCTTTATCACCTCTTCAGCCTTAGATCCAAACAAAGCATTATGCTGAACAGGAGCATCCAATAACTTAGCTTTTACTTGATCTGGCAAGTTTTGTTCCTTTAACCAAGCATGCCTTCTAATGACTGTACCACAGGCAGCAGCCCTACAAGAAGCCTCTAAGGCATCAAATCCACAGCGTAAACCATGCTTCCCAACTTGTTCAGTGGCATGCATTAAGTCATGTAATTCCTTATCTGCACAGGCGGAAATGGAAGTTAGCTTTTGTTTCAAAACAGACAGAAGGAATTGCTGGTATTTCAGCATATGGAATTGACAGTTTAAAGCCCTAATAGATAAAGTAGCTGAAGTGTACACTTTTTTGCCCCATCTTTCTAAAGATCTGGAATCCTTCTCAGTGGGGATGGGGTTTTTAGCATAAGCGGCCTTAACCCCCTTAGGACCCTGAGAAATGGTTTCAGGGTCAGCAGTAGGATTCTTGTATAAAAACTGGTGGGAATCAGGAACCCTATAATATCTGTCTGGCTTAACAGGAGCTGGAGGAAGAGTCAGGAGTTAAGTTAGCCTCCGAAAAAGCATCATCCACAATATCCAGAATAGGAGGAATAGCCAGGGGTCTATGTTGGGGAAGAAGAAGAAAATCCCTTAGTCTTTTCTTAGATTCCGAGTACTCCTGTCCTTCCCAGTGAAAATGTTCCCTCATTTCATGCAAAGTTTCCCCAAAAGAGAAATCCTCAGGGGGAGAAGCTGAAGGAATGGATTCCTCAGCATCAGAATCCTCATAAGGAGGGAAAGAATATTCCTGGTCAGAAGAAGAAACTGAAGAAACAGAAGCCTGATCAGAGGAGTCATAATACACTCCCTGCCTTGGCCTTTTATCTGGAGGGGGATATGAACCTCTAATCATAGTAAGCAAGTCCTCCGCCATCTTAAGTAACTGTTTCTGAGACTTGGGTGCCGGATCAGAAGAGACCTGGGCTGCAGTCTTTGATTTGGAAGGAGTCTTTGCCTTTGTCTTTGGCTTTGCCTTTATTAGAAGCTGAGTAGGCCTGAAAACCCCTTCGGAAGCCGGTACCTGCACAGCGGCTCCGGACCCATCCGAAGGAGCATTGTCCGAAGGTCCTGCAACAGAAATATTCAAAGGCCTAGTTGGCTCGTCGTGGGAGTCCGTTTCGGCTATCAGTTCCGAAATGGCCTACGACAGGGGCTGCAAAAGCGCCTCACTGACGACGGCCGAACCTGAAGCTGGCTCCGCTTGTACAACATCATCTGATTTGGACCTTGGAGGCCTGTCTTTATCCTTGCGTCATTTGTGAACTCCAGTAGCCGGAACCGTATCCGACAACATTTTGTAATTAAAACGCCTACCAAAGTAATGAAATGCAAAATCGCACCTTCGTTTAATCGTAATTGATTGAATCTAGCACAAAACCGACAACTAGCTACATCGTGGTCAGGGCCTAAGCAAGGAATACAGTAAGAATGAAAATCCTTATGCGGTATTTGCTTCCCACAAGAAATACAATTAACTTTTTCTGACATCAGACTGGAGCAAGAAAAAGGTTTCCCCAATGGGGTACTTAGCTTTGAGTAGAAGAAAGTCTTCGGACTGAAGTACATTTATGAAATATTGTCAGGAGTCAGCCGACCGGCACTTGCGAACTGCTATCACCGCACGGCAAGAAAGACTGGAGAACATGGCGTTGGCTGTCAGTTTTGTACTCCTGGCACTCTGACGTCAGGGAGCATGCATGGCTGAGCAGCCGACGCCGGACCCAGACTTTGGGATTCTGACCGACCGAGGACTGCCTGCCAGCAGGGGAGAACCCTACAGTCATGACTGCAACAGTGAAACACGAACATTTGGGGAGGCAGAAAGTAATGTTGATAAGATGAGTTATGGCTATAGCAGTTCTAGACTTGGAGGTTAGGAAGTGTTTGCTGCAATACAGGCATCCTAGCTTTTTGTGGACTTTGGTGATAAGTTTGGGATATACGTTTACTGTATTTGAGTTGTTGCTCAATTGCGATATCTATTAGTTTGGCCTCTGGTACTGGGGAGATGGGGGTGTTGTTGCCTGAGAATATTTTTGGGTTTAGTATCAGCTGATTGTTTAGAAAGTGTTCTCTCTCAGTGAAGGATTCTTGGGCTTTACTTTGTAAAAGATGGATGTTGGGTGTCAAGCAGATTAGGGTCGTATCATCAGCGTATTGGACAATATCTGCTTTTGTAGTTGCTAGGTGGAGTTTATAAATATGTTAAAGAAAAGGGGGCCTAGGATCGAGCCTTGGGGTATGCTATATGAGACGGGGAGTGGGAGGAATAGCCAGCTGACCCATTTAACAGACTGAGCGGTTGCTTAGGTAACTGTTGAACCAGTGCAGGTTGGAGTTATCGAGGTTGCATTTGGAGAGGCAGGTAAGAGTTTATTGTGAGAAACTGCGTTGAAGCCTTGGATAAGTCTAGGAAGGTGGAGGAGACAAGTTTCCCTTTGTTCCTGTATGAGTTTATGGTGTTGGAGAAGTTAATTAGAGCAGTGGTGGTGCTGTGGGATGGTCTAAATCCATGCTGGGTTTTAGATAGTAGGTGTGAGGAGTTGGTGGTGGATACATCTTTCTAGAATATTTGATAGGATCGCAATGGGACAGTAGTTGGAGAGGTCGGCAGAGGGGCCCACCCTTGTGGAGGGGGGATATGAGGTTTTCCACAAGGATGGAATGGTGTGTTCTGTAATAGATCTGTTAGTAGGGAGATGGGGTAGGCAATGGCCTTAGATGCAGTTTGGAGATATTCGACTGGTAGATTGTCAGCAGCGAGTGGTTGGTTTGAATTTTGCTAAGGGTTTTTGAATGGCTGATGTTGGTAATGGTTTGAGTGAGAAAGGAATAGGGTTAGTTTGGCATTTTGGGGTTGTGGGTGTTGTATCATTTATTAGTTACAGTAAAGAAGAGATAAATTAGCTGTTGAAGTTAGAGGCTACGTGAAGGTCTGTGCCTTCAATATTTGGTGGCAGTGTAGTGGCTGTGCCGGGCTGGAGAATGTTGTTCACTGCAGCCCAGAATTTCTGTGGTTTGTTACTGTGTTTCCTTTGAAAGGAAATAATGATTTTGTTTGTCCATCTTGACCTGCTTTTTTGCTTTATTTCTAAGTTAAGAAAACGTTTACCTGGTTTCGGGTGTTCTGTATTGTTGCCAGAGTTTCCAGGCTTTATCCCCATCTTTGAGTAAGGTCTTAGTGTATTTTCTAGCCAAGGGGCAGGGTTACGGCATACCCAGATTGTTTTGAGTGGGGCTAATTAGTTTAGAATATCTAGGAATGTGGAGCCAAGGTTATTCTACTGCTTTATCCAGGGGGAGGGTTTTGAGGTGAGCACTGTTACAGGATTTTAGGGTTTCTGAGAATTGATCTGAGGGGAAGTTTTTTCAGAAATGGGTTTGTAGCAGGGAGGGTGGGTTGGTATATTTAAGATTGTGCCAAAGGAGAAAAGTTGGATTGTGGTCACAGAGAGTTGACAGTGTACCACATTGGTGGGCAGTGTTGGACTGGTTAGCGAAGATCCAAGTCCAAGGTGGCTTCTCTTTTGGTGGTCTGTCAATACGTGTGGGTGAGTTTATGAGCTGAGTGTAGTTATATAGATTTATGGGGTTGGTAGCTGTTGGCGAGTATGCACTATTCCAGCTGATGTTGACATCACCTAGGACTATAGCTTCTTGGGAGAGGGAGTGGGAAGCCCAGTGGAGTTTTGATTCTACAGTGCTCAGGTTTTCCCCTGGAGGTATACAGATGCTGAATAAGTTTAGTTGTTTGTGCTGGTTAAGAAGGAGTTTGGCGAATAGAGTTTCAGCATTGCTGAAATTTAGGGTTTCCTTTTGTAGGAGTTAGACTTTTAAGTTGGAATTCTAAAGAAGGGTGATACCGCCACCTATTCTGCGTTTTCTATCAACTCTTAGTATGTTATAGCCAGGTGGGGTTATAGAGTTGTCTTAATATGGGGCTTAAGCCACGTTTTGTAATGATCATTATATCTGGGTTGTATACAGAAACAGCTGAATGCAACAGTTCTATTTTGTTCATGATGCTACGAATGTTTAGGTTCAGTATAAGCATGTCAGTGGGTTTATGCTTAAATGGGAGGTTGGGGTTGTGTGGGTCATTGGAGATGGTATTTGGTCCGGGGTTAGGGTGAATGTCTCCTCCTAATAATTGAGCTATCTTGGTAATGGTTTTAAGGCAGTGTACTTTTAGAAAGTGGAGTATGTTGTTGGTGCTTTTTGGATTGTGAGGTGTAATGAATTGGAGAGGTGAGTTGAATGAAGAAACGATGATGGGCAACTTGGTATGTGTTAATGTGTGTGGATAGGTTACATGTGAAAAAGGGTAAGGCAGGGGATTTGTTGTAATGTAGATCTATGAGTGGGTGATAAGATGTACTGATGGAGAATAAGTAGCAGCAGATGGATAAGTAGAGCAGATGTATGGAGATGTTCTGGTAATGGGAGAGAGGGGTTTTGCTCATATTGTCAGTGAGGTGTATGTGTTGCAGGAGAGGGGGTGGGGGCAGGGCGTGTGCAGTATTGGCTTAAAGGAGTAAGTAGGATGTACGTACAAATGGATGGATTGAGATGAGGGGGAAGGTAAGCTAGTGGTTTGGGGGTGTGTGTATTGTTGAAGAGTTGTGTGCATGTGATTGAGTGCTGGGTGTGGTAGGTGAGTCAGGTGAGGACTAAGAATAAATCTGAGTAGTGGGGGTGGGTGGAAAATGGGGTAGGGCATAGGAACAGAGTGAGCCTGAGCATTAGCGAAGGTGAATGGAGTGGGGCTACTCCAGCCAATGCAGGTGTGTGTCTACAGAGACAATCTGTAAATGTAATGGCAACCAAATGTGATAAATGAAGGGAACAAAGATAAGTTGGTGCTCAGAAAATGGAAGTATAGTCTTGCAGTAACCCAATAACTTTCCAAGGGTCATGTTTAACAGGTAAAAAATTGAGAAGTAGTGGACTGAGGTGGGAGACAGAGCGATCAGCTGGGGGGCGGGGGGCTACAGTAAGGGTCCTGGGCTAATTTGGATAGCTAGTAGGGAGTGAATGGGGTCTGCCACTAGAATACACTTTCCCATTCCCAACCCTGGTGGAGTGCTAACAATAGGTAAAAGGAAAATAACCTTTTTCTTTGTTTAAAACCAGTAGCGTGAGTGGTCACTTGTTCTCAGGATTGCAGACAGGAGGTTGCTTGTTGGAAATTGGGACCCAATGTATTATTCTTATTCAGGCTCTAGGAGTGAAAGATGGAGAATGTCAGTATGAGGTAGTGTTGTTTAAAAACAAGAGAAAAATAAAAATGAGCTGTAATTTCAGATCAGACCAGTTAAAAAAATAAGCAGAGGACAGAGCCAAGGGCAGTCTGTGGTACAACTATCAGACTCGTTGAAAATGACCAGAAAATTTACCATAAAAACCTCAGCTGGAACAATTAATCCAGTCACTAGATGGTGATATTGGGCAAGATTTAACACAGATTAAGTGCAGTGACCAGACTAAGTAAAAGTCTGTGTGCCTCTTCAGTAAAATAGAATAAATACTGTTGTGCATTCCTGTTGTGTCCCTGTGCATTAACTTTGTCAGTTTCTCATATGAGACACAAATTACACTGCACTTCAGGGGATGGTATATGCAGTATTAAGCAAAAAACAGTAATGTGTGCACTTTAGTTACACATAGGTATTATATTGTAGCACTGGGTGTCTGGTTTACTCAGGACTATTTTGGGGGATAAACTGTGCTCTTAAACCAGTAACTATGTGAGACAAAATAAGAAGTTATGTACTCACCATAACGTTCCATCTGAGTAGGTATCTTCATTTGTCTGCAACCTTTGGGATACGGATCCAATCTCGGATCCGAGCCGGCAACTTTTACCACAGCATAGATCCAAGCTCCTAGCTCCTCCCTTTACCCATAATCCCCTGCCAACCCTGACTGACCTCAGATCAAGTTTGCCCGATATAAGCATAGTTATTGTGCCCCGGAAGGGGCTTATCCAAGACAGATCCTATAGGTCAGGGGGAAGGAGGGGGGGGGTGGTTGCAGACAAATGAAGATACCTACTCAGATGGAACGTTATGGTGAGCACATAACTTCTTAATCTGAAGTAGGAACTTCATTTGTCAGCAACTTTTGGGACAGAGTCCCCAGCTACCTGAATCCTGGGTGGCCTTTATGGAAGAATATTCCGGAGCACTGCAGAGCCAAAGGATGCCCTACCTCTGGAGAGAACATCCAGTTTGTAATGGCTGATAAAGGTATGAGATGAGGCCCAAGTGGCTGCGGAACAAATATCATCTAAGGGAACCCTAGATTTAAAAGCCGCCGAAGTAGCAACGGCCATAGTAGAATGAGCTCGGACTCCCTGAGGTGCAGGCCTTCCCGAACTCTGATACGCTAAGAGGATACAACTAGCTATCCACAGTGATAGTGTAACTTTAGAAATTGACTTGCCTAAACTTGTTTTGGCAAAATAGAAACAACTGGTCAGATTGCCTATGACCAGCAGTTCGATGAATATAAAAGCGAAATTGTCTGTGCACATCCAAGGAATGCAGTTTGTACTCTCCTTTGTTCTGGTAATTGGGAAAGAACACGGGAAGATTAATAGATTGATTAATATTAGCTTCCGAAGATACCTTAGGCAGAAAGGACGGATTGATCCTGAGGTAAACTATCTGGATGGAAGGCTAAATATGGTGGTTTAACACAGAGCCTGAAGTTCAGAGACCCTTTTAGCTGAAGTAATGAACACCAAGAAAGCAGTCTTCCAAGAGAGGTATTTAAGATCAATCCTAGCCACCGGCTCGAAAGGGGGGGCTAGACAAGGCTTGGAGAACCAAAGACAAATCCCATGGGGGTACTACCTCCCTGACCGGAGGTCTGAGAAGGAAGATACCCTTGAGGAAAGCTTTACAAAGCTTGGAAGCAATCAGAGGGCCTGATTCATGCCCTACATGATGATGCGAAATCGCTGCTAGTTGTACCTTGGACTGTAGAGCAGCTAGCCCCCTGATGAAAAAGGGTAGTTAGAAAATCCAAAACCGACGTAAGAGGCGCCGTGAAAGGATCCAAGTGATGGTGCTCCACCCAGATGGAGAAACGTTTCCACTTACTTCGATAGACTCTTCTGGTGGAAGGTTTATGTGCTGCTACTAGGATGGCTTTGACTGGTGAGGAGATTCCAGGAGTCCTTATCAGGAGTGGAATTGGAGCAACCAAGCAGTCAGCTTGAGGTTGACCAGGTTGGGGGCCGGAAGACCCAGAGGGCGAGTAATGAGATCCGGGAGTGGATCCAGAATCCATGGTGGATGAATCAGGTGAGACCACAGGTACGGGAACCATGTTTGATGAGGCCAGAATGGGGCAATGAGGATCATTTTGCTCCCCAGCTGACTGGCTTTCTGTAAGAGTTTCAGCATCATGGGCAATGGAGGGTAAGCATAAAGGAGACCAAGCATGTACTAGAGAGTCTCTCGGGGAGTCCCCCTGAGGGGGGATTAGAGCGAAGTAACTGTTGCATTTGGTATTTGAAGGAGAGGCAAAAAGATCGTAACAGGGTTGCCCCCATTGGGCAAATATTTGTTTTGCTACTAGAGGGTTGAGACACCATTCGTACAAAGTCAGAATCGAATGACTGAGCCTGTCTTGCTAGGATGTTGGACCTTCCCGGAATGTGCATTGCAATGAGGAAAGCGGTTGGTGGAAATCGCCCATTCCCACACTCTCATGGCCTCGTGACAAAGAGGATAAGACCTGGTTCCCCCCTGTTTGTTGATGTATCAGACAACCGACATGTTGTCCGTTTGTACTGCAATCGTCCCAATCAGAAGAAGGCTGTGAAGTGCCTGCAACGTCAAAAGCACCACCCTCATCTCTAGGACATTGATATGCAAAGAGGTCTCCGTGTCGTTCCACGTGCCTTGGACCGTTCTGCCTGAATAGTGCCCCCACCCCCACCCCAGGCGAGAGGCATCCGTGGTCACTTTGGCGATGGGGGAAGGCATCGAGAATGGTCGTCCCATGTGGAGACTCTGGGACTGGAGCCACCACATGAGCGACCCTCTGCAATTAGGGGAATAGGATGGGACAGGGGGTTGCGAGACAGGGACCATTGTACTTGGAGGGTCCACTGCAGGACCCTCATATTTAGATGGGCTAGGGGCAGTAGAGGAATAGCTGCCGCCATGGACCTTAAGAGTCCTCAGGATCAATTCCGCTGGTGGAGCAGGAAGTCTGAGAATGGCCTGGACATGCAACCTCAGGTTCTGAAGCCGATCGGGAGTCAGGAAGGCAAGCATTATTCTAGAATCCAATCTCGCCCCTATGAAATCTGTTACCTGTGTAGGGACCAGAGAGGATTTGGCCATGTTGATAGTCAACCCTAGACGTGGAGCAAGGTTGAGGAAATCATCCCTGCCTGAACAGAGCAGATGCCTTGTTGGGGCGATGAGGAGCCAGTCGTCCAGGTATGGAAAGACCTGAATTCCCTGAAACCTCAGGTGGGCTGCTATAACCGCCAAGACTTTGGTGAACACCCTGGGGGCTGAGGTGAGACCGAAGGGAAGGGCCCTGAACTGAAAGCGACTGGCTCCTAGCCGGAAGTGGAGGAACCTCCTGGAGCGTCTGTCCACTAGAATGCGGTAGTACGCATCCTTGAGGTCTATCGAGCACATCCAGTCGTTCTCCCGTAATAGGGGGAGAATAGATTGTAAGGTGACCATTTGGAACTTTTCTTTGGGTACTGCCAGGTTCAGGAGAGAGAGAGAGAGAGAGAGAGAGAGAGAGATCGAGAATGGATCTCAAGTCCCCCGTCTTTTTTGGCACCAGAAAGAACCTGGAGTAAAACCCCGATCCGAACTGATTTGGGGGGGATGGGTTGGATGGCTCTTTTTTGCAAAAGCTGCTGAATTTCTGTAGCAGCCACCTCCCTTTGATTGGGTGGTACGTCGGGGAGGGTTTTGGGGGTTACAATAAAGGGAATTTGGTAACCTCTGGATATGATTTGAAGCACCCAGTGATCTGTTGTTATGGACTCCCACATTGCTAGGTGCTTCGAAAGACACCCCTCCCCCCGACTGCCTCCAGAGTGGAGCAGCCGGGCAACCCGTCAGGGGTTCTGCGTGGGCCTCTCAGAGAAAGGTTCTCTGGACCCAAAATTTCTGGGACCCCCTCTGCCTCTTGGGCGGCATCCTCCCTGTCCTCCTCTGCCATGAGAGGACTGGTTGTCCGGAGCAGGCTGGGACTGATGCGATTTTCGGAACCACATCTTCTTCTGACCCTTTTGTTTCTTGGAAAAGGACCTCTGGGGAGCAGAGAAGCAGACTCCAATGGCAGACGTCTTCCCGTCTTTCTTGCTCTGGACTAAAGTGTCACGAACGCTTTTGCCAAACAGTGCAGAACCATCAAAGGGGGCATTCGCGAATGACGCCTTAATGGGTTCAGAGAAGTCACGGTGTCAGAGCCAGGCCTGACGCCCAATTAACAGGCCGGCTCTGCCAGCTCTAGTGGCTCATTCAGTGGCGCGAGACAAGAGCTGCATAGAGGTGTTGGAAACTGAACGCAGAGTAGACATTCGGGAGGAGTACAGTTGCTTGTCTCCTTCAGACATGGACTCTGGGGGGGGCTGCAGCGTATTCTTTTATTAGATCTCGCTGCATCCGGATGACATGTGCCATATAATTCAGCGCTCTCATGGAGAAGGTTGCTGAACTAAAGACCCACTTCCCAAGGCGGTCCATTGCTCGAGAGTCCTTACTCGGTGGGTGGACCGCAGAGCTCTCTTGAGCCAGCTCTCTCTTGGTGGCTGCCTCCACCAACATGGCATCCACGGGGGGACCTCTGCTCCAGTGGGTTCTATCAGCAGGCGGACTCCGGATTCTATCCGGGCGCTTGGGGACTGGCTCTACAGTGTCCGGCTCCTTCCAAGCCCTGGTAGAAATAAGGTCCGCCAGGGGGTCAGGGGGAGTGGACACCCAAGAGGTAGATGGCCTTGCTTCGAACGCCTCTAGGAATACGGACTCATCGGAGGAAGCCTTGGGGGCAAACCACCCTCCCCTAATCCTGAGCATTTCCATGATGTCTCCAAAGGAGACATCCTTGGGGGGGTGACCTTGGGGAGCCTTCCCCTTCATCTAAATCTGTATCTTCCGTAAGGGACTCGGGTGAGTCCACGTGCCTCCTCTTACACTTGGCTTTGTGAGGGACCTCCTCGAAGGGGCTGTCCGAGGAAGACTCACCAGCAATATCACATTCCAAAGGAACACCCAGAGACGCTGAAGCTGGCTGTCCCGAAGGCCGGGTGATGGGAGCCCGGACCAGCTGAGAGGGAGTGCAGGGGGGAGCCGAAGCCTGGACCGGAGGTCCGGATGCACTCAACAGTGCCCTCTCCACCACCGCGAAAGCAGAGGGGGAGCCACTCTCGATAGGCTCCGAGAGTCGGCTCCCACTCGGATCCGGGGTAAAGACCCTCGGATCCAAAGGACCCATGTGCTCCGACCGGGATGGAGCCGAAGTCACACAAAGTCCCATGGATCTGAAGTTCAGCCCACGGCTCAGAGAGGTCGGATCTGACAAACTCGAGGGACCAGTCGGAGCCGAAGTAACCAGTACTGTCCGACGCGGCTCTGCTTCGAATGCTCCGAACCTGGGAAGCGGGACGGAGAAGGAGCAACTGGAGCAAAAAATGGGGTCGAGCTCCCCCAGAGGGGGGGGGGGGGGCAAGAGCACTCCCATCTGCAGCTGGGCCTGGATGAACCTCCTCATCATCCGGTCCATGCCTGCATCTGACATACTGAAGGTGGACCTCGACGAGGCCACCGAGGCAGACCTAGTGTCGCCTCGATGACCTCGATGGGGACCAGGTCCCCTCCTCCCCAGGTCCCGGTGAAAAACAAGGGGACCAGAGCCGAGGAGGAGGTGATCCAGAAATCCTGGATGGAGAAGCCTGCTTGGTGGGCAGGGCCGAGGAAGAGTCCTCGGCCCGCCGCTTATGGTGCTTCTCCTTCCTTTTGGTTTTTCTGGCCTCCCTCTCCTCCGGAGCCAAAACGGGAGGTTGAGTCCCGACCGGAGGGAGGGACACAGGGGTGGCTATCACCGAGGGCTGGGTAGCGGCCACAGAAGAACCGGAGGCTGGAGCAGAGTCCAGGGGCAAAAGGCCCGCCAGGATCAGCTTTGATCTCCGGTCCTTAAGTGCCCTGGGGTTGAACGCTGCGCAAATCGCACATCCCGAAGAGAGGTGTTCAACCCCAAGGCACCTAACGCACTGGGTGTGGCCATCCACCGGTGAAAGCTTATGGCCACACTCGGTGCATTTTGAAAAGATGGCTTTAGGGGCCTCCGACATGTTGTACAGAAAACACACTCACTAGGCCCCTACACACACCACGAACCAGCGAGGGTAGGGAGGAAAACATTCTACAAAAAAGATATAAAAGAGGGAACCTGAACAGTCGTACACACTCACACAAGAGAAGGTACTAAACAAAGGCAAGTTTTTCTCACAAAATTCACTGAACTACCAGGAACTCGAAATCCAGCTTGTAGGCTTGAAGCGCGGCAAACTAGATCTGAGGTCAGTCAGGGTTGGCAGGGGATTATGGGTAAAGGGAGGAGCTAGAAGCTTGGATCTCTGCTGTGGTAAAAGTTGCCGGCTCGGATCCGTATCCCAACGGTTGCTGACAAATGAAGTTCCTACTTCAGATCTATTATTATTGAGCAAGCATTGTACCAGTCCAATTCATAAACTTAAGTGGTCGCCAGTCTGTGATCTGCACTCTGATGCTAAAAACAGCAGCACCTAGGTTTACACACATTTCATTGATAAACGAAAAAAAATAAAAATAAAAAAAAGACCAGAGTACCCCTGTGGTCACATCAGCAGTTCAGAAGACATTAAATGCAGTGATTTACATTGTAAGCCATTCTAAACACCATGAAACAAAGTCAACAAGGTCTTATTACTTGGAACACACACTTGGGCAGCAGTTGCACCTAATGTAAAAGTGCTAGTGAACAATATAGCCCTTATTTAGTCAATAATAACATCATATAAAGTAGATAATTTATTTACAGTATAAAAACAGCACAGATGCACACACTGAGGGTCAGCAGTGGAGGAAAGTGATTCAAGTTTGGCATTCTTTTGTCTAGGGTTTTTAAAACCTCTCATTGGTCGTGGGGGAGGGTGGAAATAATACTCAGGTGGTCGCAGCAATGACATGCACCAGGCTGTGCAGATAAGTGTCTACACAGAATCTGTAAACATAATGGCAACAGAATGTGATAAATGAAGGGAACAGTTGGTTTGGTGCTCAGAAAATGGGAAGTATAGTCCTACCAGTAACCCATTAACTTTCCAAGGGTCAAGTTTAACAGGTAAAAAATTCAAAAGTAGTGGACTGAGGTGGGGGGCAGATAGAGAGCGATCAGCTGTGAAGGCTACAGTACGGGTCCTGGGCTAATTTGGATTTCTAGTAGTTAGTGGATGGGGCCTCCCGCTAGAATACACTTTCCCACTTTCAACTCTGGTGTAGTGCTAATAGGCAAGAGGAAAATAACCTCTCTCCAATAACCACCTTATTTTGAACCCTAAAAAAAGAAACTCTTGCTCTTTCTCCCAAAAATATCTAAGCCATCTTAATCTACCTTCTCTATACTGTCCCTTAAGACTCCAATATAAGATGAACCTAGTACTTAACTCTTAGGTGTCACTATAGATCAACTTAAATCGATATATACACATCAAATGCATCAATAAAACTAGTCGGAAACTAGGCCTTCTATACCTAAACAAAAAGTACCTCACCTCTAAAGCAAATGTAACTCTCTCATACCCATCTCCTATCTAGTCTACTATATGGATCCCAGGAAAGTAAATAATGTGGGAAGAAATATTCAGGGAATTGTTATGGCTAGGCTTGTATAGGCCCTAGGGCTGATAGCCTAGTACTAACCTATGAACCTATGAACCAAATATTTACAAACCTTAACACCATACTCCTAGCCAAACTAGACTCAACCTATAACAAGGTAACCAGATTTGCTGCACAAAATATTTACAAAACTCATCACTGCATCTCACAAACTATTAAACTGGCTGGAGCTACAAAACCTCCTCCTCTCAGCTTCAGATTATACACTGTCCTTCATAAAAAGCTCTGCTGTCCAAACATATCCTCCTACATAAACCACTATTCTCCAGCTAGGTCACTCCTTCGCTCAGATCAAGATTTACTAGTCTATAAACCTAAAACTAACATTGGATATAACCTCTATAGCTATCGTCTAACCACAGCATGGCACAAACTTCCCCTTCAAGCTAGACTACTACCTCATCCTAAACAATTCAAAGCAGCTGCTAAATAAAACCTGAAAACTCTGGTTTTGCCCAATCACTCATCCATAAACTGCCTCCCAAACACCAAACTGCCCATTATCAGACCATAAACTTATCATCTTCTGCTCTCTTAATATTAACATCCTCTACCCCTCATCATACCATCCTCAAACCTTTTAAGCTTCAAATGTATGCTTCTAGCCCAACCCATTCTCTCTGAATGATCTTCTGTTGTCTACACCCTACAGTAACATAGGCCAAAAATGATAAATGAATTATCTCTACAAAACTACGAACAGGTCTTTACTCTCATCATTTAAACCACCAAGATCTGTAAATTTTTTTAAGTGTATAATTTTTTTTTTGGGATAATCTTATTGAAATATTGCTTCTGCTACTTTTATGTAATATTGCTTTTAAATCTACTGTATTTTTTTAATGTATTGGAGCTTTTTCCCCCTGGGCCTCCACTGAAAAAGGGCTACTCCAGCTCAGATGGACTAACGCTGTTAACAAATGTAAAATAAATAAATAAAATAAATACATTTTCTTTGTTTAAAACTAGTAGCCCGAGTGGTCACTTGTTCTTAGGGTTGCAGACAGGAGGTTGCTTTTTGGAACTTGGGACCCGATGTATTATTCTTATTCAGGCTAGCACAGATGACACACTGAGGGTTGGCAGTGGAGGAGAGAGTCCAATACTGCCAGATTAACTCATTCAGTCATATTTCACAACTATAATTGCTTTGTAATACCATATTTGTCAATTTCCAAGTTACTGGCTTTATTCCTGTTCATGTCCATCTCCCAAATCTCGTCTCTGTTTCATTTCCATTGTACTCTTGATTCTTCTAGTAGACTTTTCCCCTTCTCTCAAGCATTTGCCTTTATAACATTGGAAAAAAGTTTCACCGGCGCAATCTGTTTATTACCAGAACAACGAGGAGAATCGCCTTCTGTTTCACAACTCACTTTTTGTTGGACAAACTACTATATTTCCTTCTTAGCATGTACTTTATCAAAAAATTATTTTGCCCCTCCAGGAAAAATATTCTGAAGATAGCTAGGTACAGCATTTTGAATCTCACTCCTGCTTCTTGACATTCCCTGAATAATTGAATAAATGTACTTCTGCCTGGTACATGAGTAGTCATTCTCCACAAACCCACTTTACTTTTTCCTTCTGCCACAGTTTTGTCAAAATAAACTCATTTTGCTGATAAGATTGCATCTTTACTATTAAAAGGTCTAGGCTGCTTTCTCATAACCAGGTTTGAAGCATACACACAATGTGCCCTTTCAATTAACAGTTCCTGTTGTGGAATATCAGTCCAATTGCTTACTTGTGCTTTCACAAAGTTAATACAGTCCAACTTCCAGCTTCATTGGTACAACAGAAAAACTCAGGTTCTCCACTATGAGCTCTCTCCTCTTTTTTTGAAGCATCTCTTCTTGTGCAGTCTCATTCAGAAGGCATTTTCTTCATTTCAAACTTAAGTTTTGCAGTTTCATCACCTATCTGTATATCTGTTTAAAGCAGTTTCAATTTTTTTCAGTCCTTTGTTGTTTGACTTGATAGACTCCATCAGTGTTTTGTTTATTTTAAATCAGGTCTGCATGCAGTTGTCTTATACATTTCTCTAAGTTACTGGAATGTCTGAAGTTTGCACTGCTTTTTTGCTGAACAGCTGCAGTACTTTTCCCAGTCAGTGATTTTTTCCTCATCTTTTGTACTAGATTTTCCTTCAGGTCCTTTGTATTGCTTTTTTCCTGGCATCCAGGCAGGGTACTTACTAGCCAGTTACGGAAATTTACCCAGAGGTACAGGTCCGCTGGCCTTCTCTGCTAAGTTTCTTTTCAAACTGGGAGAGCTAGAATTAAGCAGTTACTCAATGTGCACCCCATCTTCCAAAGAAACTTACTCAAGCTGTAACTGTTAGCCCCTAACAGCCTGAAAACTTACTGCTACACAGATAAATGCTTACACCATACTTGTATCTGTGTATTATTTCTCTTAGCGGTCACATACTAACTTCTTAAATTCCCACTATATTTTGAGTCTATTTGGTCAAAAGTTCAACTAATTGAACAGAAGCATTTTCCATTGCTTACACATGTATCCTAGTTTCACAAATATACAACCTCAAAAGAAAATGTAAAACAATCTGAATCACTGCAGGCATACACAAAGAAACCGCTGTGCAGCCTCATAAAAACTGGAAAAAACTCCTAAAAATCAACAGGGTAGCTCTCAATGCTACCCCAATAGAAACAATCACATCCTTTAAAATACCCAAGTTTATGGTTGGACTAGTCACTTGACTTCCATATCTGCACTGAACACATCAGGAAAAAGATCAATTTCCTTTAACTATGGTCCTGGAATGCACCTCCCTTTCTCTCCAGACCAGCTAGAGCTGCAACACAAAAAGTTCTCTTTGTTCAACTCGTATATGGGCTCTCCATCATAGCTGCAAGCTCTTAAAAACTCATCTGCTATACAAAGTCCATTGAAAACTAAATCTGCTTATTCCAACTCCCCACATGCATCACCCTCTCTAAAGCCAGATGGCTCCCAGTTACCCACAGAGTTAAGCTACTCTTGCGGTCTCTACTTTTCAAAATACTTCAACCATAAACCTTTTTGCCTTTTACTGCAAAGCTTCATAATAAAACCACTCCCTACATCGTTCACAGCCTCTCCCAATTAACTCACTCCCTCCAGACTCCCCCCAAAAAACTAAATGTACCAATTCTTCCTCCTACATTCTCACAACAAACTCTGGCAACTCCTCTCCCTTCACCTAAAAGAAATAGCCTCTTACCCAAACTTTCACAGCACAACTCAAAAGGCACCACAATCAAAAATCTGACTACAAGGACTTTTCCACTGGACATTTATCCTAACTCCTCCTTACCTACATTATCTCTACGTTCGCCGTCTGTTTTCACCTGCTGCTTAACTCCCATACTTAAATCCACGTTTATATCAATACTCTGTGCTCACTGTCAACTGGACTATCTTCTATCCCTACTCCATGTTTGTGAATTACTTCAATTGTTTGTGAATTTCTTCATCTGGGCTGTATATGGAAATGGTCTACTGCAGTAAACAAATTAAGTACAAATAAAATAAATAGCACTGGTGATTCCCTAAGGAAAATAGTGATCAAGAAGGTACTCAGTAAGATAATACTCCATCTACTTCATCTTTGACCAAAAAAAGGAAAGCCCCATTTTGCTATCTTTTGTTGTACACTACGATTAGGTCTTGCCTTTTTTTTTTCAATGTCTTGGCTGAAACTGGTCCCTTGTGGTTAGATCCGCCTGCCTAAATGAAATGGACTACTGCTGAGTGAAATGGAAGAACACTAACTTAAGGCTATCTAGCGGTTACTTTTTCTGCTGACTTGATGTGCAATATACCCCAGAAGAATGAACACACTTGTCAGTTGTCTAGGAGTAGAATGAACATTAGAATTACTCTGAAGACAAATATGAGCTCATAGTTATGTGCCTGGGTAAAAATAGCTCATACCAGCCTCAACTCTGGGTGGTATTTGTTCATGTTGCTGTTCACTTCATAAAAAAGCAATACTTCTGTGCTAATTTGCTCTATTTTCTCTTTTTCTGAGAATGCAGCCTCCCAGAAAGAGGTTGAGAGAATTTTCAGTTGGAGTTATCAGCCACTAGAAATGAAAGGGAGAGAAATCAATGAACAATAAAGAAAAGAGATGACTTGGGATAAAGTTTCCTGCATGTGCTTGAGCTATCATTTATCAGCTACAATTGTTGAGCAACTTAAAACAATCTTGGCAGTTTCAATTCCTCAAAGTAGAACCATTAGATGACTTAAATGGTACGTAAACCTTTACACAACTTAAATGGTACATCTTTGAGGGGTTTGTTTTCAAAATAGACAACTCAAAATACTGAAATCTTATTTAATGCTGGGAGAAGCCCCCATGCATCCCCATACTCCCTAATTTTATATACTAACTCCTGGACTGTCCAACTCTGGGGAAAAGGACAATTTCCTCTTTTCAATATTTTGAGTCAACATTTTGACTTTCAGTACCCATTTTTGGTGGTTTCTAATTTATGATCCCAACCATTTTTTTCCATGTTAATTCATATAAAAGCAGTAAAATCGTTCAAACTTTATATGACTGTTGATTTTGCAAACTGAATGTGAAGACTAAGTAAATCAAAAAAACTTGGGCCAATATTTGGAAACTGGTAGATATACAGAAGCAGCTTTGCTGCTGAATATTTTCAATTGGAACAAACCTTCAAATGCTATAGAAAACTCATGACATGTACCAATTTTTATAAATGCAAAGCATGTTAACAATGCAATACTTCTGAAAGCCTGTACTATAGCCCAGGCAACCCAAATTTGATTAGTGGTTTGGAATTGTGACAGCACTTGCAGGGGAGGAAGAGTATGCCCATTCTGGGTAAGATGACATGGCCAAAGCAGGATGCCACAATCCCTTGGAGGGGGAGCAGAGTGTTGCACTGGGCAACCTGGGGGTGGGCTTCTAACTCATTAGGCCACCACACGATAGCCCTCATTAGTGAGTGCATGAAGTGCACATTTTAGGGGACGGCTTAGAGTCCACACAGTGCTGTAGGTAGTCGTCCCCCCCCTCAAAACACCCAGGAGTGTCAAGAGGGACTTTTTGCTGGGATGTCGAGAGGGGCAAACTGTCCAGTCTCTCCACGAACAAAATCCCCAGCAGACAGCTCTTGCCCTAGTAGATTTGGAGCTTTACACTGCTAGGAATTATTGGGCTCAAGTGTGATGCACTGAAGTACAGTAACCGTGTAGTATAATTAAGTAGCAGGGGGAGTAGTGGGAAGCACACGAAAAAAAATTAAAATCTCACACACAAAACAAACAAGCTCCACCAGATTGTGAACCATTTAAGGTGCCCTGCAGCACTGATTCAGGGACCATTTTCAGCCATGACCAGGGCCAAAGGAAAATTACAACAGTGACTGCTTATATTACATTAGACTTCCCACAATCAAGGCCTAGTCAACGAACATCAAGTACAGAAATCTTTTCTCTACATGACAGCATACAATTAAACAAATATTTTAACAGCAGTTAATATTAGACTATCCATAACTCATGAAATATTTAACCAGTGAACATTCAATACAAGGATTCTGATTTTTATTTACTAAAAGGATACAAAGACCTAAACAACCTGTCCTACATGGGCTGACTCAAAGCCCTGTCACTATAGTCAGTATCTTACAGACTTCTGAGAGGTGACCTGTATCTAGCATACAGAGCTATCGGACAGTTTACTGAAGGATTTACTGCACATAAACAAGCCAAATAGCATCAGAAAGACTGTCTATGGATCTGAACCTCTTCTGCACCATCAACAAAACAGTTCGGAGGGGCAGGTACATCTTGCAGAGGATACTGCTATATAGAACAGACTCCCCATCCACATAAAACAAAAGTTCATCCTTATTCATATTCAAGAGCAACTTAGATCTCTGGATGGGAATCATCCCAGGTCTGCCCCCTGTATTACTAATGGGCAGAAGCAACTCCTAAATGTTTTATCCCAAAAATAGGTTCCCTCAAATTATCTATGGTATGACACCAGTTATTCTCACTGGGGGTAATGTATAACTGACCATGGGATTGTTACGGCCAATCTATAACCAAACAGGACAAATTATGAGACCAAAAATGGAAATCGGCCAGGATTAAAATGGCCCACACAGGCAGCTAGGCTAGTACTTCTCTATGAACATATATATGACAACTACTCCCTCAGAGTACAGTTAAATGAGAAATCCAGACAAATGGTACATGCAGTTCACCATTTTAGATATATTTTTTTTTACTTTAGGTTTAGAGTTTACAACAAGAAATGGAAGCAACTGCTCTTTCCTCATAACAAATTATCTCAGCTTTTATGCTCAAACTAGTTTGGAAACCCAATGAGTATGCATTCAGGATACCAACAGGAGGCTTCCAGAAGTAAGTGCAATTTTACTAAATATTTTTTCACGCAGTGCTATTTGAAAGGCACCTTTTCAATCTTGACGCACCCTGGCTGTGGGCACTCACTATGTGCAGCACTGTAGAGGTTGTAAGCCTACTAGCAAGTGAGGGACTGTCCTGTAAAACAATTCAGCAATAGCGTGACACGTGAACTGGGTTTCTGTAGTAAGAATGATCTTAATTTGAATTTGAGATGGACATTTGTAGATTTTGGTAAATGGTTTGCAGGATATGTGGGTTACAGGAGGTAAATGGATGACTACAGATAAAGAATATTATGCATTACGGCAACCAACTCCAATTATCTTTTTGGAGTCAAATGGGAGAAAAAAAATCAGAGCTTATAAAATATGATGTGCTTTAAATTTCAGGACAGGTTGTACAGTATTACTAAACATTCTAATGTTTAACCTTATGAATCAGACTTCTGAAGGACAGGTTGTACAGTATTACTAAACATTCTAATGTTTAACCTTATGAATCAGACTTCTGAATGTCAGATACTTCATTAGTGTCACCTTTACCTGATCTTTTGAGAAGCTCTGAATAAAATATTTATCTCAAAATTTATGGCAGGCTTATCAGTATTAAATCAATAAAACAATTTAGTATATGTTTCTGTACTTATACAGATTTTATTATTGTAAAGAAAAAAGATGCCATCGGTGGCAAAGGGTTAACCAAATGACAGAAGGGCCACGGAAGACGACTAATAAATGATGAGAAATAACTGGTCTTAATGACCCTCTACAGGACTCCTGCAGTAATATAGCATCTTCATTTCAGCTATGGGAGTCTAGGACAATACAAAAGGTAACTAAGGTAACTGCTAAACCAGGTAATGTCTCAACACTAAATTAGCTTTGTAATTTACACAGACAACTTAACAGAATCGTATGTATGGCAAGAGTCAAGGAACCCTTACATATTTTGCTATAAATATGATCCGATGCTCAGTAAACAGAGGTATGTATACTAAAACCTTCAACACAGCAGGTCACATTTCCCTTTATTTGCTTAATGTTTACAGCCACTGACAAAGAAAATAAGGGATTCAGAAATTCAAGGATATAACTGGTATGGTTATCAAAAAAGTTGTCTATTTGTAGACTATATTATTTTGTACCTTATAAAACCAAAAAAGGACATGTCTGTTGCGGAACATTTTGAGACAGTTACATCTCTTTTTGGGGTATACAACTAATGAAGATAAAACAAAGGCTATAGCTATAAACTATGTATCCTCACACGAATTCAGCAATACCCATACATCCGCAGTGGTGGCTGGTGACTTCAAATCAAAGGAGGGCTGCAGAAAGCAGCTGAATGGTGTGGGACCAACTAGAAAGGGGTGTGACTAACTAGAAAGAGGTGGAGCTATATTACAGTGGAATCAACGCTGACCACGATTGCCAATTTACATAAAATAAGTGCTCAGTCACTACTGTACAGGTTGAATAGTCTACCAACCAATACTGGATTGAACTGCATTTCAGAGTTGAGCTGTTTAGGTTTTGCTACAACACTTCTAAACAGTAAAAAAGTAGTGAGTCTTGACTGTAAGAAACTATTATGATTGCACATGATGTAGTAAACATACACTGTACTGCATTACAACAAAGCTACAGTGCCAAACATTTCATCCACAAACGGCCAACATATCAATTACCAGCCTAAAGCATCTGCTTTGACCTTGCAAGGATTAAAAGAAAAATAGCAATAATTGCTAATTTACTCTGTTGCATTGAAACAGTAGTCAAAGGCTTGTATGACAGCTACTTTACCCAAATACACATTAATCTTTCATAGCCACAATTACAACAGCAAACTGCAAGGCCAGTCAACTCAGTACATTCACAAACAACCCCCATTACCCAACTAAAGTAGTTGCTTTTTACCCTGCCAGGATTAAAGTAGAACTAATAGTAAAAGTCGGGTTGCATACTTGCATTACTTTGATTTTGTTAACAGAAACATTAGTCACAGCGTGTGTGTGTGTCAAACAAGTACGCATTTCATTTTATTTTAATTTTTTTTTTACTCTGGTTTCTACAACAGACTTCAGTGTAAAAAAACCCTTTCCAGCATATGTCCAGGGAGAAGTGTTCCAACATATTTCAAACATTTTTAAACATTTAGTATATACATAAACACATTAAGAATTACTCGTACATTAGCTAATTTTACATTCATCTAAAAGTACAGACAGAAAAGTATTAGTTTTGCAAAGCCAGAATTACAACAGCAAACAGCAAGGCCAGTTGTTTCATTCACAGAATCCCCACTTCTATCCCCATACACAGTATCAGGATCTGATCTTGCAAGGCTAGAAAAACAAAAACACAAAAGGTGACATGACACTGTCATTAATGTAAGTGTTCTTATTCACATAGCTTGTGACTGATCTTACTTCACTCAAACGCAGACTACTCTTGCAAAGCAAGCAAGCCAGAACTCCAGTCATTCCATTCGCACACAGGCATAGCCCCATCTTAACTGCCTACCCAGAGAATCTGGTTTGAGCTTACAAGGTTTAAAATAATGAAAAGAAAAGACCATGGTTATATTACTGTATTTCTTTCACATCCATGAACTTGCAGGTGATCTTATTTCAGTTGACCTATACACATTTACTCATGCAAGAGTAGGACTTTGTTTCAACAACAAAACATTGACAAACCATCTAATGCATCTTGACTGACCCTACAAAAAGATACTAGGTTAAAAAAACAGCATCCAGAGACTGCACCCCAGAATATACTACATATCTAGAATGTTTGACGCCTGCCAGGATAAAGTCATCCAACAGCCCCCAAAAGGCTGGCCACCTACTAGTATATGGTTGACCCTGCCAGGATACTGTTAGAAAAACATCACAAATATCCCCAAAAACAACCAGCTCACTGCAGATTTGGCCTTCAACTATCTGGTTAACCCTGCCAGTCTCCAGCTCAGGATGTCAGAAAGTACATTTACTTTTTAAAAGGCGCAGTAGTGTGCATCTGGTTGGCCCTGCCAGAAGGAAAAAAAATAACAATGCACTTTTTTGTTTTTTTGGATGCAGGGAGTTACTTTAGCCTTCTTTCCCTCCTTGGCTTCTGTCACTCACCTTAAATTTTGATTCCGAATCTCGGAAGCTAAAAATATTCTGCTCCGGATCCTAATGATGGATTTAGATATCCACTCGTAGCTTTATTTATTTATTTGCAGTTAGATGACCGGGGAGGTCCCACTGGGCTCAAGGAGAAAAGTTCCATAATACAATATAATGTATTATGCAATATAATACAATATAAAATACATAGTACAAGCTCCATAATATGAAGTACAATGCACAGTAGAAAAAGAAACAAAGTAAGCAGATTTTACATGCAAAAACAAAGTTGAACAGGAATATAGAATAATGTATAATACATATTTACAAGTTTACTGGTTGAACAGAGTTAAATTAGTAGAGAGGTTTAAATCTGAGAATGGTAATCCCTAATGTGTAAGGAAGAACAAACCTTGTGTGTTATGAATCTATTCAAGTATTAAGCAGGTTAGGTAGGTAGAGTGCAATTGCATTTCCACTTATGGGAGAGGTAAGAATGGAGCTGGATTTTGAAGTGTTCATAGTTCTCAGAAATTCTTAGAGACGGAGGGAGAGAATTCCATTTTTTGGCTAAAGAAAAGGATAGGAGAAGCTGACCAGTGAGACAATTTGGTTTATATACAGACATTAGATTTTGGTGGGCAGATCTTAGAGTTCTGTGAGGGGGTGTATAATGGTAAGATGTTAGTCCTGAGCATAAAGTTGGTTTAAAAATAAGCATGTGAGTAGTGATGAGTTGGAGGTAGTCAAGGTAGTTGGGAAGTTCTAGCCATTGCAGGTGGTGGGGAGGTATACAGTGGTGAGTGGAGTATTTGGATGTGGTGGCGAACTTTGAGATTTTGTTATAACAGGTTTCTAGCTTAGAAGAGATGGAGGAAGATAGGTTGATTAGTAGGGGAGCACCATACATTAGTGAAGATAGTAAGCAGGTAGTGGCGAAGGTCTGTCTTGTTGAAGAGGAGAGGAAGTGGGAGTTTCTGTACAGCATGCCAAGTTTCTGATGGGTTTTCTTAATATTTAGATGAATATGGGTATAACATTTTAGGTGTTCATCGATAGTAACTCCAAGAAGTTTAGCAAAAGGAACAACCTCTATAGTGGAGCTGGCATGGCTGATAATATTGAAAGAGGTTTTGTCGAGGGGGAGAGATTTTGAGGGAGAGAGTAGTAGGATTTTTTATTTGTTGGCATTCAAAGAGCGGTGATCTTGAAGCATCCAGTTCTCAGTAGTTGAGAAGGCAGTTTGAGTTTTTGTTTGGAGCTCAGGGAGGTTTGATGCAGAACAAACTAAAGTTGAGTCATCTGCATATTGTACTATCTTAGTGTTAGGAATGGCTGCATGGAAATCATTAATGATGATATTGAAGAGCATAGGGCCAAGAATGGATCCCTGGGGTAACTCGGCTGGGGTGGGAAGGAAGGCTGAGGTGCCAGTCTTCCATTTCACTGCCTGAGATCTGTCAGAGAGCTAGCTGCTGAACCAGGTAATGGTGTTTTGTGAGATATTAGGATTAGAGAGGTTGGTAAGAAGGTGGGCAACCAGAAAAGAACATCTTAAGAGTTGTGGAACATTGAAACAGTTTCAAGTCTTTTCGAGATATAAAATTAACAAAGGCTACAACTGTAAACTATGTACCCACACGTGAATTGGCTCAGCAATACCCATATTAATGGGAACATGAACAAATGAAGTATTTAGGAACATGGGTTAAAAGGATTCTGTTATTGCAGCTAAGGATGTATGGGCTGAGACTAAGATAAGCCAAAAATTTAGAAACTGGAAGCTCTTGTTTATGGATAGGCATAGCAAAATACAAACAGTGATAATGTTTTTAGTCCCTTTAGTTTTACAAACGGGCATATTTTTTCAACCAGAGAAGTTTTGGACAGTAATTAATACAGAGTTAAAGGATTTTATCTGGGAAGGGAAGAGGTAAGGGTCAAGTAGGATAAATTGATCCTTCCAATAGAACAGGTGGTTTAAAATTACCAGATTTGAAGGGATATTTTAGAGGTACACAATTAAGGTTCATATACGTAATATAAGCAGAAAGCTACAATTCAAAGTGTAAAGGGAATACAAGAAATAAGGTATGTGTGGGATTTTTGAATGTAGATCCTTAAGGAGAATACAAAAAATATTCTGTATGGCTGTTTAGAGTAGCAGAATGCATCTAAGCTCCAAGCCAACACGAGAACAGCGAAAGGAGATTCTGCTCATAGACAGAACTGCAATTAGTGGTACACAAAACAGACAAGAAGGGGCTGGAATTTACTGGAGAAATCTGGCGAAGGAACCAAGGTATTGGGAGCAAACAGCTTAGAGAGGGAAAGGTAACAAGGATATTTGGACTGCAGGCAAAGCAGAGAACTGATCATGAGAGGAAGAAAAATGGAAACAAAAACTTCCTGAAGATAGGGTGAGTAGGAATAAGATAAGTGCCCTTTAAATCTAGAGACAAGGGAAGCTTGGGGAAGCTAAAGAGGGAAAAGGGTCTGAAGAAATGCAATGAAAGAACCTCGAGTAATGTGTGCTGTGATAGGACAGCTCTAGAATGGGCCTTCAAGACCCCTCCTTCCTAGGAACCATAATCATTCTGGAAAAAAAAATCTGTTCCCTGCTGAGGCAAGGGAACAGGCTGGATGGTTCCCTGTTCTACCAGAGCCAAACAAAAGAAATGAAAGCTGGGAAGGAGGCGGCTGAGGAAAATGGAGGAAGCAACTTCCAAACCATAAAATAATAGTGTTGGATGGCTGAGAGAGCCAAGGTATATGTGGATATCTTTTGCAAACGTGGAAAGAAAAGGTTAGCCTGAGGGATTGAGGAATTTGGCCAAAGGGACGGGGAGGGTTGAATGTTAGAGGTAGATTTGTCAGGAAAAGGTGTTTTTTGGCCTTGAACTCTGAGTGAGTTTATCTGTGAAAATCTGCTTAGAAACACTTACTCCCAAGGAGGTTGTTTAGGCTGCCTACGGATAAAGGAAGATTTTTGCTGGGTAGTCCCTTTGGGACTTGGGTACAGGAGAAATAAAAAATTGTTTTAGGTCCTGCATAACATTGCCATCATCATCATGCAAGGTTTTAAACAATATGGCACTAGCACTGTGAAAGAGATTTTGGTTATCCAAGGGAAAATCTAAAAATTTGGGCTTAATGTCCTCAGCTAAAGCCTACAAGTGCAACCAGGAATATCTCGAAACAAAATCAGGTGTGGCTGGCCCTAGAGGAGGCATCAACTGCATTTAATGGAATGGCCAAATCAGGCATGCCAGTCAAATTACAGCCCCCCACCACCACCATGCTGGGAGAGTAGAGCCAAGATACACCTAGTCATGTAGGTCTGATAATTAATGGCCCTAAAAGTCAAAGCAGCAAAAGTATACACTTTTTCATGCCTCTCCATAGCATGGCTGCCCTTGTCAGAACGTAAAAAGTTTGGAAAAGGAAAGCAATTTAGATGGCTTATCTACGATCATGAAACAGTAGCAGGATCATAGGAAGGACTTATACAAGTATTTATGATCCTCAGGCACTTTATGAACTCTCTCCCCCTTCTTAGAGTCTGGAGGTTGAGAGTCAGGGCCTGAGATGCTGCTGTAAATATGTCCATAAAGGCAACAGAGACGGGGGGACGGGACTCCAGAAGGTCTGGATGAGTCCATTTGCAAGAGTTCAAAAAAAAAAAAAAGACTTGTGTACTTAACATTAATTGGCATCTGTGCTATCCAGTGTCATTATTCCTCACAGATGGGTCCAAGATTCAACCTTGGATCTGAGCCAGCCCTTTTCAGACAGATCCAGAGCTCAAGCTCCTCCCCTTCCCACAATCCCTTGCTACCCTCTAACCCTCAGATCAAGTTTGCTAAATAAGCTGAAAAGCAGAAACACATCAGCAACAGAAGTCAAAAACCTCTCGGCAGATCCACTCCACTTCAGCCGCACCAGGATACAAGAAGAAAGTAGGAACAGAGTTGGAATGTGAGGAATAATGAAACTGGATAACACAGATGCCAAGTTATGGTAAGTACATATATCTGTCTGATGCTGTCCTTGTCATTATTCCTTACAGATGGGTCAGACTCTCCCAGCTACTATGTACTCTGGGTGGCCTCAAGGAAGAATATGCCGGAGCATGGAGGAACCAAAGGAAGCCCTGTTCCTAGATACCAAATCCAATTTTTAGTGCAAAATGAAGGTAGGAGAATTAGATCAAGTCACAGCAGCACAGATCGCATCCAGGGAAAGTCTAACCAAGAAGGCTGATAACGTAGCAACAGATGTTGTGGAGTGGGCCTTAACTGGTCTGTATAGTTCTAAATTCCAACTAGCATAAATAAAGGAAATACAACCAGCAATCCACCTCAGCAGTCACTTTGGAAATTGTCTGACCCCTTCTGTTTTGGGAGAAAGCCACAAAAAGTTGGCCCAACTCCCTAAACTCCTCAGTTCTTTTCAAATAAAAACGCAATTGTGTGTAGACATCTAAACAATGCAATATATATTCTCCTTTATTAGAGTAATTAGATAGTAGAATCGTCTGACTGAGATTTGCTTTAGAGGCTACTTTGGGAGAAAGGAAGTACTTGTTCTAAGAGACACCCTGTCCTTGTGAAAAAAGCAAACGGGCTTAATGTTCAGAGCCTGTAGTTCTGAGACCCTCTTGGCAGAAGTAATGCCAACAAAAAAGGCCATCTTCCAGGACAGGAATTTAATGTCACATGAACTAGAGTGCGCAAATGTTTTGCATTAGAGATTGCAGTACCAAAGTCAAGTCCTATGGAGGTGATGGATCCTTAATAGGAGGCCTACGGAGGAAAACTCCTTCCATAAAGGCTTTGCACAATTTGGAAGAAAAGGTAGCCTCATTAATGACATGGGAATTACAGATGGCAGCCAACTGGAGCTTAATATAAAGAAACTTGCCCCATCCTGAAAGAGGGAAGATAAGATGTCAGGAACAGGGGCTGAAAAGGGATCTAGATTCTGTTGTCTGGCCCAAATGGAAAACATTTTCCACTTACTGGAATACACTTTCTTTGTAGACGTTTTTTGAGAAACCTAAATAAATGTTCCTAACTGGGGAAGGAAGCCTGGACTGTGTCAGCATTACTGGAACTGGAGAAACCATGTGGTTAGATGGAGGGTCCAGAGATTGGGAAGTGGATGTCCCCAGAGGTGGGAGACCAGATCCAGAATGGGATCCAGTATCCAAGGTGGCTACATCAGATGAGACCTTAAGGAGGAGAAGCACGCCTGACCATGCCAGAAAGGGACAACGTGGATGAGAGCAATATTCAGGCAACAAACTTTCTGTAAGACTTTGGGTATTAGGGTAATAGAAGAGTAAGCATAGAGACGACAAACAAACACCCTGTGGGTAAGGCAGTGCTGTAGTCTCCGATACAGTGTCCAGCTGGACTCCAATGAATTCCAGGGTTTGTCTTGGACAGATTCGCTGTGATACCTAGATGCTGGAAGAGAGTCTATATTACCATGTCGACAGGGCTGTTCATGGAACGCCCTTACGTCGACATGTACGCCAAAATACCTAAATGTCGAACGGCAGGAAAAAAATCACTAGGCCAACAAAAAACAAAACAAATTGACAGACACAATAAAGTGGGGGGGTCTGTGCCCCCACACCCTTCCTACTTAAATATACCAACTCAGAGACTGCATTACAGTGGAGGAAATGGCAAATTTCTGACAACGGCCCAGCAATTTTTCTTACCTGGGAAAAAATTAGGACATACCTAGGTCACCAGTGTTAGTCGATGCCTGGAAACACTGCAGCTGGAGATTAGCTGCCACCACTGCCATACATTTTGGTAAACACCCGGGGGGGGGGGGGCTGTGGTGAGTCCAAAGGGCATGGCTCTGAGCTGAATGATTGGCCCCTAAGCAAAAGCATAAATGTCTCCTGGAGCATCTGTTGATCTTTGTACAATAATACACATCCTTGAGATCCACTGCGTACATCCAACTATACTTGCATGGGAGGCAGAATGGTCTGCACAGTGACCATCTGGAACATGGACTTCTTGACAGAAAGGTTTAGCTCGCTGAGGTCCAGAATTGGATGCAGGTCCCCGGACTTTTTTGGGCACCAAAAATAAGTGAGAATAAGTTCCGGTCCCTCATTCTCCTGTCAGGACCTCTTAAATGGCTCTTTTTTGAAGGTGGTCTTGCAGCTTGCAATAGGCAAACTCCCTTTAGTGGGATGGTACATCTAGGAAAAATCTCAGAGTTGGAGGCAGTGGGAAAAGGGAATAGAGTAACCCCTGGAAATGATTAGCATCCACTGATCGGAAGCAAGACCTGTCTAGGTGAGTGGGTGAAGGGAGAGACAACTCCTAACTGCCTCCAGGGCAGGACAGTCGGGCAAGTGCATCAGGAGTACTGGAAAGACTTCAGTGAGAAGGGTTCTTGGGAGCTCTGATTCTACACACCCCCCTCTGCCCCTAGCCCGGTGTCTACCATTGAATCCCCTACCCCGGCCTGTGGTAGGGGATTCCTGGGGAGCATCCTGAAAGGAAGACCAAGTCCTCTGGAACCAAAGCTTCTTACCTCCTTTCAGGGTCTTAGAAAAGGACCAATGGGGAGTAGAAAACCTGATTCCTACCATGGAGAGAGTCTTGCCTTCCTGCTCACTGTGGGTTAAGGTCTCTTAACAGACCGTCCAAAAAAAAGTGGAACCATCAAAGGGGGGCATTCATTAAAGGATGCCTTAAAGGGTTTCATGAACCCACAAATGTGAATTCAGGCATGCTGCCTGATAGCAATGTCTGTGCCTGCCGCTCGAGAGGTGGCCTCTGCAGTATTGGAGATCAGCATCAAAGAACTCACTAAGGAAGTGAGTGAGCAGCCTTGCAGGGACCTGTTTGATCCTCTCTGAAGGCAACAACTCTGGTGGGGAAGTGGTAAGCTCTAAAACCAAATTCCTTTGAAGCTGGGTAAAGTGGGCCAAGTAATTGGTTGCTCTCAGATCAAAAGTGGCTGAGGTAAACACATACTTTACAAAATGGTCAACTGCTTGGGGCTCCTGTTCAGGGGATGGACCGAGGAGCTCTGCTCAGCTAGGTCCTTCTTAGCAGCAGTGGCCACCACAATGGCATCCACAGGGAACCCTTTGTTCCAAAAAACCTGTCTTGAGTAGGCTGAGGAACTTATCCGATTTCATGGGTAAGGGTTTGACTGTCAGGCTCCTTCCAAGCCCTGGTGGAGATGAGGTCCACAAGCTTATCAGTAAAGGTGGGGGGACCACATAGTAGACAGGCCCACCCATCCTGAACGCCTTTGTTCCCCCTGGCGGAAGCCTGGATGACCCATCTCCCTCCTCAAAATCTGCGTCTTCGGTGAGGGACTCTCTGGGGGAGCCCAAGTGCTTCATCTTACACATTTCTCTTCCGAGGAGGCTCCTCTGTGGTGGGATCATGGGAGGACTCTGAAGTGATGGGTACCCCAAGTGGGGCAGTGCCCATCTGAAGGCTCTCATGAGAGGGCTGACCATGGATAGATGAGGCCTGAGCACCCAATCCTCAAAGGCTGGGGTGGACCCTGAGAAGGAGGGGTAACTACCAAATGGGAGAAGGTCCTCTCTACCGCCCGGAAGGCCAACAGACTGGACAATGCCCCAAACCCCAGCAGCCGGGGCCCACCAGGGAAGGGAGAAGGGATCTCAATGGAGTGCCAAACCCCCAGACAATATTGGCCCAGGGCAGTCCAGAGCCCCCAAGGGAAGTAAGTGGTCCAAAAAATCCGGACCCAAACACATCCCCAGGAAACAAGCACCGACCTCTTGTTGACTAGGCAGATTCAGCCGTGGTGGTACTAGGTCAATACCTTCAGACTTTAGTTTTCTCAATGAAAAGAAAGGGGTGACAAACGGCTGAGGAATGTCTTACGGACAAACACCCGACAGATATCCCAGATTATGGTGCATAGTACCCAGACAAGAGAGGCACTTTCTCATATCTGTCTTTATAGGGAATCTGCCTCCTGCACTCACATTTTCCCTTCCTGGATGACAAACCACTACAAGGAGGAAAAAAAAGAAAGGAAAGTAACCTCAATGAAGCAGTTATCTTTAAACAGCTCAGAAAAAAAGAACCAGTTCTGTGAACAGCGTACACATCAAATTCAGCAGTAGTTTTTGGACTGGCAGCAAAGAAACTGAGGAATAGGCATCGGTATGTCACATATGTACCTTGCATGCAGGACATATGACACCTGGAATGTTTAAAGGCTTTGGTACACTGTCCGGACATTAGGATACCCTCGGGAAGGCATCTCAAAAGTAAAGACTACTACAACAGTGATAAGGAAGTACAACAGCGATAATGAAGGACAGAGCCATACTTTGGGTAAATGGCTTGGCTACATGGCAGTCTGCCAATTCTGAGTAAACGGGATACAAGGTTTACTAGTTTAGGATTACTTTTTGATTCTACGGCTCTAGAAGTTGAACAACATTTGCGCTCACTTGCATAAAACAGGAGGAGGAGTTAAGGAAAGTGTCAGTAGGGTGAAAGTTCAACATTTACAATTGACTGGATTCTTACCACTCTGCCTCAAAATCTTTACCTCGGGTACCCTTCCAGATACCCTTAGTGATCAGAAAGCAAACTAATATTCTGAAGCAGCTACATTTCAGCATAGCAAGTAACCTCGCACATTTCAAAGATTCCTTTACATTCTATCTAAAATGCTCCAATACACACTCCACTTGATGCAGTAATTCTTTTTAATTCTGCGTTCTTTACCATCCTAAATGAACTTGTTCCATTCAGAAAAAGTGTGTTAGGGCCAAACCTGCCCCCTGGTTGTCTCAAAATACAAAACACCTTATGACATTTAGCGACAGAGCTAAGAATACATGGCTATGCAATAAAACACTAAACAAATCTCAAAATTCAAAGAACCAAGAAACCACAGTAAAACTGAAATTAAGTTAAGATAAAAAATACACCAAACTGACCTGCAACAAATACTACAAAAATCCACAAAACATTCTAGCCCCCTATAAACCAGATCCTCATTCCTGGCCAACCATCTCCCACACTTAACACCAAAGCCTCCTCTACCAAATGTGCTAATACTTTCAACTCTCGTTTCATTCATTCAGTCTCATCACTGTTCCAGAATTACCCCAATACTAAACAACCTAACAGCACCACCAACCATTTCTCTTCATAATCTTCCCTCTCCTTCCAAACCAACCCAACTACTTGTATAAAAAAAAAACTATTACTTAAATGGAAATCCAGCACTGACAACTTACCTGGTGAGTATATGAAGATGGCTGCAGAAACAAGTCTAGCCCATCTCAATTCTAATAAATTGCTCCATCAGTGCAGCAGAAGTCCCCACCCTCTGCAAAAAATGTTACATTCTTCCCCTCCACCAAGTAGGATATTCAGCTTAACTCCCAAACTACAGGCCCACTGCCATCCTCTCCCTCCATCAAAAATATTTAAAATTTCATCCAGTCAAAACTCTAAGGATGCCTTTGGTTTTTTACCTTGGCGAAAGTGCTTAGTTGTTCGCATTTTGGAGCATTAAACTCATTGTGACTGGTACGGTTTCGGAGTTCGTTCTTATTACCTCACACAAAATAACCTCCTCTTAATCTCAGTATAGCTTCCATCCCCACCAGTTCCTCTGCCACTTTACTTAGTTACACCAATACAGTAAACACAAATAGGAATGACAAAAACCCAGTGTCTGCCCTCTTCCTTGATTTAACCAAGACCTTTGGGTATGGTCTCTTACTCTATTCTCCAACACAACTTCATAACCTAGGACTCAACACCACTGCTATATCATGATTCTGTAGTTACCTCCAAAACTGAGCTTAAGTGGCAAAAAGACATCTCATCCTTCCTCCCCATCCCAGTTGGTGTACCACAAGGATCAGTCTTGGGACCCACTCTCCAACATCATCAATGACCTACATAAAACAACCTGTAAAACTGCATCCCTAGTACAGTATATGCAGATGATGCCACAGTTAACTATCTCAAAAATAAAGAAACTACAAGAACTTAATCAGGAGTATTTTTTTTTTTAATTTCTCCAAGTCTAATACCATTACGGGAATGGACCCCATTACTAAGTCAAAGTACGATTAAAGTTCATAAAACTAGTATTGTTTCAATCCTTGTCAGCCAAAAGTGTTCTTTGCACCACCCCCAATGTGCCCAGTAATGAGACTTTCTGCCATTCATATGGAGTTGCATGCATTGGTTACATATCCAAATACAACTGTAAATTATTTTTTTATAAGACCCATTGCTCCTACTACTAATGGAATTGTCTGGGTATCTATTTCACAGTGCTCTCGTTTCCACATGCAAATCTCAATATTTTATGACTTTCTCTCTCCCTGTATGCATGACACTGTAGTAACTGGGTATAGCGATTTCAATGATCAATGCTACTTTTATCTTCTTTTCGTTGATCACAATATCTGGTTATCTTCATCTATCTTTTGAACGGTTGGTAATGGGTGATCCCATGTGATGTAAACCATCATTTTCTATGATGCTTTGTGGTTCATGTTTCCAGTGCTTTTCAGCCACTTCAATACCATAATGTTTGCACAATCCTCAGTGCAACACAGTCTTGCCGCATTATTATGCCTTTCAGAATACAGTCCTTCTGCCATTAGTATGTCACAACCAGCAACAAATTGTGCATCTGATTCCAATTCTGTTTTACAAAACCTGCTTTTGTCAGTTTTTCCCACATATTCAATGGACTTGTGAACCAATGTGCGCATAGCCAACTTTCTTGGGCTGCCAATATTAATTAACCTTTCATCTTTTGCTTTGAATTCGCCTCACTTTAACCATTCCTGATCAACATGAGGTTCTTCCAGAGTCCTCCTCTATAGAAAACTGGCTGTCTGCTTAGCTATTCCTAAAATAAAAGTAAATCCAAACTAATCCTATTTACTCCCAAACAGCTTACAATCATCAAAACCTCTTTCAGTTACTTCAACCATACAGAAAACACATTATATTAGATTAGGCAAGAGGAGAGAAAAGGCATTATGCATGCATCAAAAACATCCAAGTGACCTTGCTAAACAAACTTGAGCAATGTTACTACAAAACAGCATGATTTGCTGCCAACCTTCCGAATGGAACCCACCACTGTGCTTCCCTAAGGGAATTACAATGGCTAGAATTCCCACATTGTCTAACCTACTCAGTTTCTACAAATCCATAACATTGTGTATAAACCTAACTGTCCATTCATCTTCAACTTCATACAAATATATAATCCTTCCAGGCCACTAAGTTCATCGGGCAAATACCTACTGCACGTTTCCAAACTCAACAATCCTACTGGCAAATCACTACTCTCCTACCACCCCTACTAAATCCCAGAACTCCACCCACCAGCAATACAAGAACACTCCCTAAAATTATTTAAAACTCAAAAAAAGTCTTACTTAGTAACCAGTTCTGTGCAAGTGATGTTCCTGGATAATCTCCAAACTCCTACTGTCACCACTTTGATGTAACTGGCCATAATATAGCTGCTACTTCAGGACTTGTAACTTATCTACCTCCCTCCCCTACTATCTGCATCTCCTTTTTACCTGGACCTCCTCAACACTCCATAATTTTTAACCACCTATAAATGCTTCACTGTCACCTACTCAGTATCTATTCACAACAGATTCCAATTGAATAGACTCACAAGCTTGACACTGGCTATTTTACGGTTTCTTGTTTTAACTGTCATGTTTTTATTAACTGTCATTACTGTTCTAAGTTCATTCACTACTTACTTTTTTAAATATCATACTACTATTCTATGTTTCTAGGTACATTTATTAAGTAAATCTTGTATAACTATCTTCTACTCAGTGTAGAATGGAGGATTTCTCTGCTGAAAATGGGACTTGTGCCCAGTTGGACTTTCCCAGTAAACGAAAGCAGTAAATAAATATGAAGATTAATGGCATTTAAATGGATGACGGTAGTGTGATGTTCATCATAATGATCACTGCAGCAGCAGTGTTAGCTTTACGGGCTATATCTTGCCAAGGATACAGAGGGCTGGCCAGCCACTGTTAAAGCTTCATGGAACCAAACGGAGCTAAGCTGATTTAAGACAGGTTTGGGTGCCAAGCCCTTCACAGCATTTCAAACACTGAAGAGAATACGCCTCTGAGGCTTTACAGGATTGACAGTTGGCTTTTGCTGCTCCTTCACTGGGCAGGTAAGGTCCCTTGGGGGGGGGGGGGGGGACTTCCATTAAAAAAAAAATTGTAACATTTTCCTTTTCAGGAAAGTTATTTTTAATCCAAGAGTTTGTATCCTAATGAGCTGTTAGAACACTGTATTGTACTTTTAAATTACAGTGTTCTTTAAACAACTTTTAAACTGACTAGAAAAAAGTATTTTTAAAACATGTTTTTTTCTTGTGAAAAAACTGTTTATTTTACTTTTTGAAGCTGGCAAAGTGTTTTAAATGGCTTTTAACTTTTTTTTCTGTGAAGTGATTTTTAAAGGACTACAAATGCTTACCGGCTTTTACTGCTCATTTTCCCTTGGAAAGAGACCATTTTCATCTTGACCATGGAACAATCTATCAGTCCCATGGTTCATCCTAGCAGCCACAAAAAGAAAAAGTTAAGCAGCCTTTGCCACAACAGCAGGCTAGCAAGTTGCCTTGGCCACAGGAGGGTGCCTCTGGTCTAAGGTACAACTAATGGCCACAGCAATCTCCTTTTATCCTGGCTCCCTCTGGTGTAGCACATACAGCAACTAGGGGACTGGAGGTTAACTATGTCCACTGTAGCTATTGGGGGTCACTTCAGTGAGAAGCGGCTCTCCCTTGAACTTGGCGTGCAAGAGACAGCCACTCTTGTTGGTCCTGGGTGAAGGAACAGGTAAGGATTCCATGTACTTTTCAAAATATAGTGCCCATTCCTGGGGACGCTGCTGCTGCCATTAACGACAATGTTGACCGCATTCTTCCTGTCAAAAAGAAACAGAAAACTAAACATGCATCTACTCTTCCTGAAATGTCTTTTGACGGGAGTAATTTACAGGGGCTGGCTCAGAATTTAATTCAGGCTACTGATCCTTCTTAAAAACTAGTTTCTGTTAGACATACTTCTTTTCCTGGAGAGATTCCAAATTTGGACAGGAAGATGAAGGGAAAGATGCCGGGTTTTCTCCTCAGAATTCTGATTCAGACTCAAGAGTTCAGTTTCGGATTCTCCATGTTCGGGGTCCCTCCTCCTCAGTGACTATTTCCAGAATGTGAGAGTATTTTCAGTGGGAAAACACTGAGATTTCATAGCCCCTCAGAAAATACTATGTGCTGATACAAAAGGAATTTCCAGAACTTCACTATTCCTCCAGTTCTGTCAGCTTTGGAGGATGCATGTCTTACTGCCTGTAATTTTCCTGATAGTCAGCCTGCTGCCCCTAAAAAGACAATGTATAAAATTCCTCAATCAAATTTTTATATATTCTTCACAAACCTAACCCAGCAGCTATAGCTTTAGTTAATCCCACTACTACTATACATTTAGCCAATTCCAAGCTTTTCAATTTCTCCAGGCATTTTTTCTGACAGTTTCTTGGAGAGACTTGTACAGTGGTGTCTAATCATGGATACTCACCCCTTTATAAGTATTTTTTTTTCAGGGGGAATAACCTGCTCTGTACTAATACAGTAAACTCTCAGTTAACCGGAACCCAAGCAACCGGCAAAATAAATCTAAGAAATACAGTACCATTTTCATGTGTTGCATTTTGTTTTCCCCTTGCAGAAACATGCCTTAAGTTTTTAGAGTTTTAAAAAAGATGATAGGAATAAATTCCCTCTCACCCCAACCTGAGACCAAATCAAACCAAACAGTATAGGGTACAATATTAGGCCAATTTTTAATAGTAACTCTCAAGCAACCAGAAACTAGAGTTATCCTGCATTTACCAATCCCCATGGGTGCCAGTTAGCTGAGGGTTTACTGTAGTACTGTTTGTAGGGAAACGTCTAATGTCATAGTTACATCATTCTCAAGCAGTATTAACTCATATTTCAGGCAGTCATTTTCAAGGAGGCTGGTGCTCTTCAATGGCTCAATCTTCCAGTGATAAATAAAGTGTACTTTGAGATTTTTTTTAATTTATTAACTGGGTAAGTCAACTGTCCTCAGACCCTTTTCAGTCACATGTCACAAGAGCAAGAGTAAATATAAAAGTTAACAGACTCCACACAAGGTCAATGAGCAGAAAGGCAGGAGCCAAACTAAACCAACCAAAAAGCTGGTGCTTTGAATACCACAGAAAATCTTAGAAAAAATGTGGGTAGTTTATTCAGTTAGCATATTTTTGAGAGGTAGAAGAAAACTGGATTATCTGAAGAAAACTCATGCAGACATATTGAAAATATGCATACCATGATGGAGGCAGGCTGTCTGCCAAAGTTGTAATGTTACTAAACTCTGGTCGTCGGCACAGGCATACTGCATTTTTTTTTTTTTTAAGATTTTGCATGGTATTCATAGCACCAACTTTCTGGTTGGTTTATAGTTTGGTTATTGCTTTTTTACTCAGTGAATGTGTGCAGAGTCTGTCTACAGATTTACATCTTCACTGCATCCCAGTGACCTCCTGGTTACTGGATGGCAGCTTAGAGTTCAAGTCTGCTCCCTGCTACAATTTTGATCCACTGGTGCATCTGTCACTCTGTGCTCACTCAGGAAAGTTACTGACTTACTTGGGATGCTCTAGCTTTCTGCTGCCTGGATTTGGTTGGGTACCTTTTGAACTGCTGGTTGCCCTGGCTGTAAGGGATAGCTGACAGCAATTTTTTCTTGGTTGGCATTTTTAACTTTTCCAAAATTCAACAAATATTTGATCCCCGTTTTGCTTGGGCTTTGTCCTGGCTGGTTTTGTCTGTCTTTTGCTTGGCTTTTTGGCTAGGCAAATGGAATAACCTGGGGGAAGTGAAGAGGCATACTGGAGCAGTAGATATCACTTTATTGTAACTATCTTGTGGAGGATCCAGCTGGGAGTAAATGCTTTAGGGATTCATGTGAGTGAAGACTTTAGATCCTAACATCTAGACAGTACTGCTGTTAACTTGCAGTGAATTTCTGAATCAGTTGTAGACTGGCCATTGCTACATCTTTTGTCTATGACTGCTTGGACCAATTTAAAATCGGACTAAGCTTACTAGGATTTTTCTCCGGGACCTCAAATCTGTGTGTGTACTGCTTTAGGACTACTATTTATCTCTCTCCATTATTTTTTTTTTTGCTTTTGTAATTGTCTTGTTACTTTAGGACATTAAACTAAACATCTTTGGGCGGTTTTACTGGTTACCTCATTACCTTATATTGTTTGTACCATCTGCTACAGGTATATCAATTTTTATATATTGTATACAATATGTATATTTGCTTAGATTTAGACTTAGATTTAAGATTTTTTTTATTTTACTTTAATTTAATTATAGCCATTTGCTAAGATCAATTACTGAGCCCATGTGCACTTGTTAAACCTGAACGGTCTTCCCTCTACCTCTGAGTTATGTTCTAAGCTGGGAATAGTGAAGGCACCAGGCTGGTTCAACTTTTTAGATGCTGCACACATCACTCACTGCTTCAAGTATCTACGCACTAATTGTCCTTATTAGGGAACACTGTTCTAATGTTAAAAGACCTGATGAAAGGCCTTGTGTACTCAGGCTCATTCCAACTTTTGCCGTTGAAAATCTTGGTTCTCACCTCCTACAAGATTATCCTGTTGAGGTTCTATACTTAAAAATGCTTGCTCAGTTTACAACAAATGTCTTGTCTGACCATATGTCCCAACGACTTATCTTTTATTACCAAAATCAAAAGATCCAAGTTGCAGTACTACTTTCTCTGCTTCATTCCCTCCTGGTTTCTTTTTATTTCACTATTCTAAGATGACACACTCTGTAGGTGGAGTCCATTACTCCTTGTCCATAGGCAAGCATTAGCCTAACTACCCATTGTCATTTTAAGCCTTGCCATTTCCCTTTTTGTACTCAAAATAACCTGTCCTATCTGGTTGCACAGACTGGCCTTAGGTTCACAGCTATACACTAGGCTAATGACCACCAGGACCTTTATAAGCCTAGCTACGTTACCCTAACCCAAACGCATCCCCTTGTAACACGTGCATCTTAACTGGGAGGATGGGTATGTTTGTTTGGAGATTGCTAAAAAGTTATGTAGTGGGGTATGTCAGTATGTTAGTCATGGAATGTCTACTGTTGGCCTCTGTCTACAAGTGAGATTGGGGGGTGGGGCAGTCCAGAGATGGCTCTATGCTTACCCTTTCAATGTAGTTTACTGTTGGCCTGTCTATAAGAAACATGGGGGCCAACCCAGGAACGAATATGCAAGTTCCCATCCAATGGTTAAAGTAACATTTAAATAGGGTTAGGGATGGACTCTCCTTCACATGGATGGGGAACCTATTTCAAGAGCACAGGAATTCTTTCGATCATATCTGCCTCACCAGCATGTTCTACTTCGGTCACAAGCAAAGTTCAAATCCCCGGCTCTAGTGTTTCTGGTGCTGCTCATTTTGCAGTTATGCAAAAGCTCCCTCAGGACTGGATCTAAGGATGCCTTGGATGCCACACACAATTCTACTCTCAACAACCTATAGGATTTCCATTTCCTCGTAATTGCTTTTTTTAGCAGCCACCATTATTAGACACAGCAAGGCCTTACCACGTCTAGGCAAATCCGATTCTGTATCATAGCTAAACTATACTGGAAGTTGTGACTATAGCAAACAGAGATAAAACTGGAATGGAGATCTTTAGAAAAGTTTAGGAGCAAACTACATAGGAAAAATGGGAATTGTGTCAACTATACATACAAGAGAGGAATGAGGTCTAAAAGGCAGCAGGACATAAATGAGGTATGTAATGCTTGAGTGAGAAAGATTGGGTAGATAAGTGATGTATAACATTTGCAACTGGGAGCATGTCAGTATGGTTTGTGACGTAAAATGCTTGCGACTGGCATTGTGTCAGTGTGGCTTGTTTTCATTTATATAAATGTATGATTGCCTAGGTGGTAAGTGATGATTTAATGAAGATGTTTCTTGTTTAAAAAAAGCAGAAATTGAATAATTTATTTAATATTGCTTAGGTTACACGATATATAGCAATATATACGTAACATATACTGTTTATGCTAATATGTTTTGACTGCTTTTTGTAAATTTGCCTGCATCACAAGTGATAATTCAATAAAGGTGTTTGGGGATGGGGGACAACCTGTAGGAGACAGTATACAGACAGGGCCCGACCTGTATAGGATAGTGTGTTAATACCTTGGATTCTCTTGAAGAACCTCTGTGGGCATTCTCACTGTTGCCTATGCTTAGACAATACTGTGTGAAGATTGTGTACTCAATGATGGGTCTACTAGGGGATGACAGAGTGGTACAACTTCCTTGGATCTGGATGCCATACCCCTTTGGTGACAAAGAATGATTTTCTTACTACCTTGGCTACATGTTGGTCAAAGGCCAGATTATTGCCTACATATGTTAACTACCAGATCAACTCTTAGGGGAATCTTACAAATGGAGTAATTTGCCTGGTACAGGTTTCCCAAAAGGCAATAAAAAGCACTTCTTTGCATTGAGTTTTAATCTGTGGCTTTGGAACCAGTCATCTGTCTGTGCTAGACCCTCTTGCAGGATGTTAGTGTCATGTGGGGAATTTATAATAGCCCCCACCTTGCGGTCATCTGCAAAACTGGTGAGCTAGAGGCCCTTGACTTTAGCTTTGACCTCCAAGAAGTAGATGCCAAACAGAAGTGGGTCCACAGAGCCCTGTAGAACTACACTGGTGACCTGCCTCTTGGCACCAGTGAAAGCAAGAAAAATGTTTTCTGGAGTCGTACTAAATTCCCAGACTGAAAGAAAAGTGTTATCAGAATAGCACTGTTATTTCATTATAACAGAAGACTGGCAGTTCTCTTTACAGACTGAGGGAGGGGTGGAAGGAGAGGTGGGCAGAAAGCGACAGCAGGAAAAGGTGAAGTCTAAAGATAACAGATTCTTTTATCAAGAGAAAGCCTGCCTTTGCTTCATTCCAAAGAACTTTCAATTTCCTGAGTTTAACCATTCACAAGGAAACAACTGCTATGAGGAATGCTTGTTTACATTAAAAATCTGTACAATATAAAAGTAAACAAAATATGACAGCTGTTGTAAATGGTATGGTGGGTCAAGGCTCTATTTTGTTAAATAAAATAATGAAATTTAAGGCTAGATTTATAAGGGGGTGGACAGAAGTCATATAAAGTTGGCGTTAAAAGTTTGGTCATCCTGCTGTGTGCGCACTTTGAGAAACAGATCTGTTCAACTGTTGTAGATGCAGAATCCTTTTCTCCATTAATAATTACACATTGTATACCATCTTTCAAGCATTATGTGAAGAAACTATTTACATTAGATATAAAAATAGTATATACCAACAACTACAAAAATTTTACAAACAGGTGATTTTGTAAGTGCAACTGTCTTCCAAGTTGGGCTCTGCAGGGAAATAAACATTCAAAGGAAGGGAATGCCCTCCCACCTGTTTCAAATGACTAATACCAATCTCTGTGTGGTCATATATTTCCTTGTCAGGCTTAACTACTTGCTGGTTACTACTTTTTTTGTTAAACACAGGTTTAGTGAACTCTCAATTTGTCATATCACAGCACAACCATGTACTTACTGTATGTACCCCCTTTGAATGACACAACAACCTAAGCAAATTGTTTAAGTCAATCATATTTTGTTGACATTGCAGGATGATTCTAAATGAAAGTAAAATGCTGCTAACAGCTAGGTTCATACTTGTTCAAGACACATTCTGAGAGCTCCACCATGCCTCTTCACATAGTCTAGAGAGGTACGTCTCCTGTCATTTAATTCCACACTACTATGTCAGTGTCTCTATGTCAGTGTCATGTGTGTGTATCTATGTTACCAGCACTTGAGTACATGCATTATGTGACAAACCCTGGTCTCCTGATAACTGACCATAACCCTTTCTTTGGAGTGTGTCTCACAATGGACTCTCCTATGATTAGGATGATGGGTGGTGTGGAAGTTTGCCTTTAAGCTTTTGGGTTGCGACACTGAGCTATAGGTGCATGTTTTGTGGTGGGTACTGCTTGACTAGTGTTCGGGAGGTTGCTGAGAATACTTGTAGCTACAGTTACATTTAGGCTTCTGAGATTTAGGTAGCTTCATTTTAAAAGCCTCAGCATATACTGATGTGTGTTTGGGTCTGCGATGTTTGTAGCAAAGTGTGGTGTTGTGTGTTACTGAAAAACTGTTTTGTATTGGTAGCATGTGTATGAGAACCTTGCCTTCAATGACATTGCATAATTACGTCTTTCACACACTGAAGCAAACAGCTTAAGAATTAGGTGGCTGTCAGAAAGCATGAGACAACTGCTACACAGTCTCAAGATGCCAATCTCCACTAAGCTGGCTGCACAGATAGTAGGAAAGTACAATCCATGGTTCTAGATGCTTAATGCACGATTACAAGGGGAATGTTATCAGAGTGGTTTATTAACTCATTTGCTTAAGTGCCATCCCTGTAAAAACTACACTCAAGTCTAAACTCATGAAGCAATGCTCCCCTGCATGCAAAGGATGGGTTTGTAGCCCAAACAAGTTCAAAAGAAATTTCACAGGTTGAATTTTATAGGGAAAATTGTGATTCAAAATACTTTCATTTATACAGTTAACCAACTGCTGCTGTTCAATTAGCAGCTTCTCTCAAACATGACAATTTTATACAAGCACAGAAGTAAAAATCACAGCGCACTCTTAGGATAAGAGGATAAGTAATCCCTAGAACCGAAATGACCTTGTTCTCCACTACTGCCAGAGTGCAAATTAAAGCTTTCTAACCCAGGTCACAAAAAAGTGGCAAAGAAAGCTCAGATCACAATAAAATACACACAATGCAAACTCTGAGCAGAATTAGAATTTACCACCAGAACTTGGAATGTGTGTTGTCTAATTTCATTCCTCCTCACTGATGGGACTCAGGATCCAATAGGTTCATAGGCTAGTACTAGGTTATCGTCCCTAGGGCCTATACAAGCCTAGCCATAACAATTCCCTGGATATTTCTTCCCACAATATTTACTTCCATGGACCCCTGTCTAGCAGGTCAACTGACGTGATCCCTGGGGTTAATTTCCCATCCAGTTGTCAAGGTTCCTTTTGAAGAGGGCCAAGGAGGCGCTCTGACATGTATGGGCAGTCTCTATTCCAGAGTATGGGGAGTCTCTGGGTCAGAAACCTATCCCTCCAGCACGTTTTGTTCATTGTGATAAGGTTTACATCCCTGGAGCATGTGGCTCTGAGGGATTGGGATGTCTTTAAGTGGAGCATGTCTAACAGCTCAGGGTTTGACATGGCCTTATATGTTAAGCAGAGATCGCCTCTGAGTAGACGAAATGCCAGAGTATAGCTGTTTTTTTTTTTTTTTTTTTTTTTAAGACTGTCAGCATAGGGCATCTGTTTTGGGCCTGTAATTCTTTTGGTGAGGTATTTCTGTGGCCTTTCCAGCTGTTGCAGATGTCTCGTTAGGTACATACCAAAAGTACAGTTTTGTACCTACCATAAATGTAGATGTCCGATAGGTATGCATCTGCAGTCATCACATATGGGTTGTCCTGCCTCAGGCAGCCATTCGGTTGGCCGGATTCCAAAGTCTGGGTCCGGCATCGGCTGATGTCACCCTTTCCCCGACGTCAGAGCGCCTGGGGTATAAAAGCATCAGCCGACGCTATCTTCCTCAGTTTTTCTTGCCCCAGATGCCAGGTGCCCTCTAAGGAAGGCTAAATTTGGAGAAATGCAATAAATTCCAAACATGCACAGAAATATATATGTATATATAAAACAAATACACCATAATAGATAACCCCAGCTAGCTATGAGAGGGATAAGTACCCAATAAATACCACAGAGGGGAAGGAGGGAGGGTAAAAGTACAGTTTTGTACCTACCATAAATGTAGATGTCCGATAGGTATGCATCTGCAGTCCTAACATATGGGTTGTCCTGCCTCAGGCAGCCCTTCGGTCGGCCGGATTCCAAAGTCTGAGTCTGGCCTCGGCTGATGTCGCACTCCACCCGACGTCATAGCTGCTGTGGTATAAAGGCATCAGCCGACGCCATTTTCCTCAGTGTTTCTTGCCCCAGATGCCAGGTGCCCTCTAGGAAGGCTAAATTTGGATAAATGCAAATAATTCCAAACAGTAGAGAGCAAAAAAAAAATATATATATATATATATATATATACATACATATATATATATATATATATATATATATATATATATATATATATATATATATATACACACACACACACACACACACATATACAAAAACAAATACACCATAATAATTCCCCCCAGCTAGCTAAAAAGGGGGTAGGTACCCTAGGAATACCACAGAGGGGAAGGAGGGTGGGTAATCCTGACTGCAGATGCATACCTATCGGACATCTACATTTATGGTAGGTACAAAACTGTACTATGTCCTTCAAGGATGCATCTGCAGTCCTAACATATGGGTAGAATACCATAGCCACACTGCGGGAGGAGGTACTAAGATAAAGATGGTGTAGTCAAGATCCCTTGCAACCATACCTCTCAACCTGGAAACATCAAAAATCTGGACAAGGCCCATGAAAAATAGGTACAAATCTGTACGCTGATTAACATATAATTTGCATACAAAATTACATAACCCCGCCCACTCCAGTGGAATTGTGGGATACCAACTTGCAAATGCAAACTGAACAGACAACCAACATATGGTACCAGAGTCCCTCTGCAGCCATCCCAATGTCCCATTACCTGGCTATTTCTCCCCAATTACCATAAACACTAGTGTGCACACTGCTTTATCTACAATAATTGGGATTTTATTTTTTTACATTTTATATAGCACAATGCACAAACACTAACAGATACCTGCTAAACAAAGCAATAATAGACTTGGCATTAAAACTTCTCTGCCCTTGAAACTCACATTCATTGAAACAGCATTGAAACCCACACCACAGCCAAAGAAAATGCATCTAGCCAGTGGATAAAGATTACCTTTGGGCTGTTTTCAAATCAGAGGTGCCTTGCACACAAAACAAGAAACATACATGTGTTCTTTGATACAGCTTTCTGACTTTATTAAATTATATTTCTTGTATAATACAACACTTGTTAGACTCAAGTTAGGACGCATTTTAAATTTATTGTTTAAAAATTAAACATTTTTCCACTTGGCAATGAAACAAAATGCATGAACCAGTAATGACAAAACTGCCCTATTCAGAATATTTCCATCATAAAAGTCTACTTCCGCACACAATTGCATTTTAAATTTATTGTTTGAACATTTTTCCAGTAGGCAATGAAGCAAAAATGCATGCATCAATAATGACAAAACTGCCCTATTCAGAACATTTCCATGATAACAGTCTACTTCTACACATATATATATATATATATATATATATATATATATATATATATATATATATATATATATATATGTACACATACACACATACACACACAGATATATATATATATATATATATATATATATATATATATATATATATAGTAGTGTAAGCCATAGGCATGTTGCACAGCTTCTTGCACTTATTTTCAATTTGGGGGGGGCAAAAGGCAAAAAAACAGGGACACATTTTAAACATTGATTGTATAATTTTGGAAAGTTGCTTGAATAAAATGTTGCGTTGCCACCGTGCATTTCACTGGCAAGTCTTGAATCCACATCCCTGTGCAGTGTGCACTACATTCAGAGCAACATACCACTAAACAAAATCAGCAGTTTTCTGAAAGATAGAAGACTGAAACTTAAATGACTATCATTTAGTGAATTCAGTTCTCACTTCTCACTATAGCTCTCAACCTCTTAGCACAAAAAACAGAACAAAGCCAATAATGGGGGAATACAGCCCCAAAATAGGGACACATTTCAAATACTGATTTTATAAACTTAGGAAATTGCTAGAATAAGAGGTTTTGTTTTACCATTTATTTTCTGAAGAATATGAAGCATGAAATTCAAATGCAAAATCCTGAAAATTTAACAGGAACAGACCAAAAATGTGAGGCATAAATCCACAAAGTGGTGGTGGCTAGGGACTTTAGGTTATTTTTACCTGTACCCAAGGTACAGGGTTGAAGCCTGAGTGCCTCTAGCCACCAGATGTATTTAGTTGGGGGCATTACACACACACACACACACACACACACACACACACACACACACACACACACACACACACACACACACACACACACACACACACACACACTCTCTCTTCTGATCATGCAAGATCTACAGTTCTGCATTTAAATGATTCTTAACATGATGCAATGCACAATTTTTGTACATATAGGGCACAAAAATGTATTTTATTGCACACTGCATAATTTATTTACATTTACTAAATATGTATTAAAACATATTATATAAACTCCTTTCTTTAAAAATGCACAATGACACTGGTAAGTATATTTAGTACATTGTTCTATTATTCTGCTTCCCATATAGAAAATCTTGCTGAGTACTTTACCTCCAAACACAAACATGCTGACACATATAGACACACATCCATACACACACACGTCAGACACATGCACAGATGCACACACACACATATGGACAATATGAAAAAAATAAACAGTCCCATGAGGACTTCATTCCCTGCAAGTTTTTTATTCTAAGGTCACCACTGACTGCAAAATATGGAGGGAGAGAAAGAAAGAGGGAGATGGTGAGAGAAAGAGAACACAATTTTAGTATCTCTTAGGGCACTTGTGTGCAACCAATACTAACATTTTTAGGACACAAAGATAGAATGCATGGGGAACATATTATAAAAGCTGTTGTCATTTTAAGAGTAACTTTTGCTCTGACAGGAGCCATGAGCAATGGATGTATTAGATTGAATTCTGTTTTTTTTTACTACATACTTCAGTGGATTTTGCTGACCAAAAGCTTAGGAAATCTAACCCTTTGTGGCCAAAGTCCCCTGCATTCTTTCCTTATTATGATCACCTCTGAATTTTTACCACCAAGAGGGAAAAAGGTAAATTCACTTGTGTCCTGAAACAGGACTTGTATACTTCTCTCACACACACCCTTGTTGTAGCAGTTCTTCAGCAAGAACCTTAGAAAAACACAGCAGTGACTTGAGTAAAATGGAGCCTTAGAATTAGAGTTTACTAGTTCACGGTACAACGAAGCCATAAAACAGTTCACAACAAAAGTTTACCGGATTCAGTTAAGAATTGATAATGCTTGATTCATGGCTGGTGTCTTCGCAATCATAGGATGTCAGGATCCGTGGTAGTTCTGCTTAAGGTGTCTGCTAGCTGTAGGGGCACCTTGTCCATTGCCATCCGGCATAGAGGATATGTGTGCCTCCCTGTTTGTTGATGTACCACATGACTGTGGTATTGTCCGTCCTTATCAGCAAGTGACCTTGTTGAAGGAATGGTCGGAATGCCTGGATTGCAAGTTTCACTGCCAGCATCTCCTTTAGATTTATGTGTAGATTCAGCTGGTCTTGGGTCCATAGGCCTTGTATGCACTTGTCCACCATGTGTGCCCCCCAACCTAGGTCTGAGGCGTCCGTGGTGATGGTCTGGATTGGATGAGGTTTGTGGAAAGGCAGTCCTCTGTTCAACCGACAGGCCTGAAACCACCACTGGAATTCTTGCTTCAGGCATGGAATTATTGGGATCTGGGCTTCTAGACTGTGCTTGTGTTGAGACCATACATTCCTTAGGTACCATTGCAACTTTCTCATATGCAGCCTGGCATGCGGAATCAATATTATGCAGGATGCCATGTAACCCAAGGCTTGCAGGACTTTCCTTGCAGTAAGCTGAGTTTGTGTTGTTAATGTCATGAAATATACTGGTAGTTGCTTTTGTTTTTCTTCTGTGAGAAAAGCCATCTGAGTTGATGTATCCAGTTCTGCACCCAAGAATGTTATCCTTTGGGATGGTACTAGTCTTGATTTTTGCATGTTGACTGTGTATCCCAAGGCTTGCAACAATTGTATGACCTTTTCCAAATCTTTTGTTAATTTTGCCTTGTTGTCCGCTTGTATTAGGCAGTCGTCCAGGTATGGGTAAATTTGAATTCCCTGAAGCCTGCAATGAGCAATTACTGATGCCAGGCATTTCGTGAATACTCTGGGCGCAGTAGATAAGCCAAAGGGCAATGCTGAGAATTGATAATGCTCTGATCCTGCAAGAAATCTGAGGTGTCTTCTGCAACCTGGTCGTATAGGGATGTGCAGGTATGCCTCCTTGAGATCTAGAGTCACCAGCCAAGACTCCTTGCCCAGCATGGGAAGAAGTTGCTGGAGGGTCAGCATTTTGAATTTTGGAACAATGAGGTATGTGTTCAGAGCGGACAAGTCGAGAATAGGTCTCCATTGATTTTCTTTTCTTGGTACAAGGAAAAGCCTGGAGTAAAATCCTTGGCCTTGTTCCATAGGCGGTACCTTTTCTATAGCTCTCATCCTTAGTAAGTTGTTGATTTGTTTTAGAGCGTCTGTTTTTTGGCTTGGTGGTAGGTTTGGCATTCCTCTCTTTTTTGGTAGAGTGTGGAAGTGAAACCTGTAGCCTTTGTCTATTGTTTGTAAAGTCCATTTGTCTCCTGTAATGTAATGCCAGTTGTGGGAGAATAAAGCTAGTTTTCCGCCCAAGGGTGCTTCCAGTTGTTCCCTGGTAGGCGGAATCAGAGCCAAGTCATTGTGTCTGTCCAGTGGAAGTGGTTGTAGTTGAATCAGTGGCAGTACTTCTCTGATTGGTAGGTTGCCACTGACGTCCCCTGTAGGCACCCCTGGATTGACCTTTGCCTCTTGGCCGTCTATTTCTGCCTCTCTGTGCTCTGGAGGCGTCTGGAAAGGACCAATTCTTCGAAGGCCAATTTCTGCTAAACCTCGGAGGTTGGACCTGTAAGAAATCCTTGACTGTTTGGACAGATTTTGCTTTTTCCTCCACCTTCTTTAGAACCTCCTGTGCAGGGGAGCCAAACAAACTTTGTTTCTCCATAGGAGCATCTAGGAGTTTTGACTTAACATGGTCTGGTAAGGATTGTTCTTTTAACCAGGCATGCCTTCGAATCACTGTTCCAGTCATAGCTGATCTAAAGGAAGCCTCCAGTGCATCATAGCCACATTTTAAGAAATGGTTACTGACCTGCTGAGAGTTATGTACCAATTCCTGAAGGGACTTGCGGTTTATAGGTTCAGGGGAGGACAGTTTTTTATTTAGCTGGTCTAACAAAAATTCCTGGTACTGAATCATGTGGAATTGACAGTTTAAGGCCCTGGCTGAAAGAGTAGCAGAAGTATAAACCTTTTTACCCCATCTCTACTGCTCTAGATTCCTTTCAGAGGAGAGGTTTTGGCAGAACAGCTCACAGCCTTAGGGCCCTGTGAAATGGTTTCAGGATCTGCAAGCCTTATACAAATGGTGTGTCCGGGATCCCTGGCGACAAGTAGGTAGTCTCTTTAAGAGGAAAAAGGTATTCACTTGTGTCCTGAAACAGGACTTGTATACTTCTCTCACACACACACCCTTGTTGTAGCAGTTCTTCAGCAAGAACCTTAGAAAAAAACAGCAGTGACTTGAGTAAAATGGAGCCTTAGAATTAGAGTTTACTAGTTCACGTACAACGGAGCCATAAAACAGTTCACAACAAAAGTTTACCGATTCAGTTAAGTAACAGCGACAGCGAAGTTCAGTTCATGGCTGTTAGAAGCCTTACAGCCAGTCGGAATTACACAGCAGTGAATAAAACGGAGCTCTCACAACAAGTTAGAAGCCTTAGAAAACACAGCAGCAAGTAAAACGAGTCTTAATAAGAGTTCAATAAATAAAACAATTAGAACCTTTAGAGTTTACTATTTGTAAAACAGTTCACAAGAGTTTACCAGTTTACGGTAAAATGGAGCCATAAAACAGCTCACAACAAGAGTTTACCTGATTTAATTTAAAGCATCAGCGAGTTCAGTTCTCGGCTGTTAGAAGCCTTACAGCCTGTCAGAATTAGTTTACCGATTCGGTTGAGGAGCAGCAAGTTGAGTTCACGGCAGTTAGAAGCCTTACAGCAAGCCGGAAATGTGTGCCCTTGAGCTCAATGAGCTCAATTCCGACAGGCTGATGGAGCTGATGTCATCGCGCCCGTGATGACGTCAGCTCCAAAGCGCGAAAAAAAAAATATTTAAAAAAAAAATTAAAAAAAATCGGGAATTAAGGGGCGCCACTCGGGAATCGTGGCACCCCATTATTTGAACCCTAAAACTCGGTAAAAACCGAGTAATTCGGTGCAGTTGAGAGGTCTGCTTGCAACACAGCAGTTGCAAAACCTGCTCGGGATCTGGAGTATAAAGGAAGGTTATAATGCTTGGCAAATGTATGCACAGAGCTCCAAGTAGCAGCTTCTAAAATGTCTTTGGTAGCCACTCCTCGTAGGAAAGCTGTAGTGGTGGCTGTAGCTCTTGTGGAATGAGGTCTGATATTTTCAGGAGTTGTCTTTCCATGAAAAGAGTAGCAAAATCGTATGCAATTTCCTATCCATTTTGAGATTGTCTGTTTTGAAATTGCTTTTCCTTGCATTCCTGTTGCATATGCTACCAGAAGTTGGTCAGTTTTTCTGTTGGTCTTAGTTCTGTCCAGGTAGTAGCATAATTGTCTGTGCACATCCAAGGTATGTAGCAGTCTTTCCCCCCTGTTCTGTGGGTTGGGGAAGAATGTAGGTAAATGAATCGCTTGGTTCAATGATACTCTGGAGACCACTTTTGGCATAAAGGTAGGGTTGGTTCTCAGAGACACTCTATCCTGATGGAAGATAAGGAAGGGCTGTACTGCCATTAACAACTGTAATTCACATACCCTTCTTGCTGAAGTGATTGCTAGCAGGAAAGCAGTTTTCCAAGACAAGAACTGTAAATCTGCTGTTGCTGCTGGTTCAAAAGGGGGAAGTGTTAACTTTTCCAGCACAAAGTTGAGATCCCATGTAGGTAAAGGTGGTTTCCTTGGAGGCTTTACGTTTTTGATTCCTCTCAAGAACTGTCTGAGTAGAGGATGAGAGAAGACAGGAGGATCCATGTTGTATTCTGCTGAGATTGCTGATGCATGAATCTTAATGGAGGAGTAGGACAGGCCATTGTGGAACAGTTCTGCTAAGTATTCCAGGATGTGTGCTATGTTTGCCAATGAGACATTTTTCTCCCTTTGCTGCACTCCACATGAGGTATCTTTCCATTTGGCTGAATAAGTTTTCCTTGTGGAGGGTCTGCAGCTCTCCAGGATAATGTCCTTAACCCTCTGAGATAAATCTGGGTTATTTTGTCTTATGCAATATTCCAAGCAGCTAGCTGCAGTGTTTTCAAGTTTGGATGTAGGATCTTGTAGTTGTTCTGTGTTAGAAGTAAGGGACATAGAGGTAGAGGCCATGCGTGTGTCCGAGACATGCTTCTCAGTAGCGGGTACCAATGTTGCCTCGGCCAGTCTGGCGCTATCAGGATTACCCTTAGCTGATCCTCTTTGATCTTCAGTAGGACTTTGTACATCAAAGGAAGAGGTGGGAATGCATATGCTGTCAGGTTTTTCCAGCTGAAGGAAAGGGAGTCCGCCCTCCAAGCAAGTGGGTGGTATGCTCTTGTGCAGAATTTCTTTAATTGGTGGTTGTGTGGGGAGGCGAACAGGTCTATCTCTGGTAGTCCCCATTTCTTTGTTATGGTTTTGAAGATATCTGGATGCAGCATCCATTCGTGAGCATCCGTGGTAGTTCTGCTTAAGGTGTCTGCTAGTGAATTTTCTTTTCCTGGTACAAATCTGGCCTGAAGTTGAATGTTGACATTCAGGGCCACATTCCACAGGTCCATTGCCATCCGGCATAGAGGATATGAGTGTGTACCTCCCTGTTTGTTGATGTACCACATGACTGTGGTATTGTCCGTCCTTATTAGCAAGTGACCTTGTTGAAGGAATGGTCGGAATGCCTGGATTGCAAGTTTCACTGCCAGCATCTCCTTTAAATTTATGTGTAGATTCAGCTGGTCTTGGGTCCATAGGCCTTGTATGCACTTGTCCACCATGTGTGCCCCCCAGCCTAGGTCTGAGGCGTCCGTGGTGATGGTCTGGATTGGATGAGGTTTGTGGAAACGCAGTCCTCTGTTCAACCGACAGGCCTGAAACCACCACTGGAATTCTTGCTTCAGGCATGGAATTATTGGGATCTGGGCTTCTAGACTGTGCTTGTGATGAGACCATACATTCCTTAGGTACCATTGCAACTTTCTCATATGCAGCCTGGCATGCGGAATCAATATTATGCAGGATGCCATGTAACCCAGGGCTTGCAGGACTTTCCTTGCAGTAAGCTGAGTTTGTGTTGTTAATGTCATGAAATATACTGGTAGTTGCTTTTGTTTTTCTTCTGTGAGAAAAGCCATCTGAGTTGATGTATCCAGTTCTGCACCCAAGAATGTTATCCTTTGGGATGGTACTAGTCTTGATTTTTGCATGTTGACGGTATCCCAAGGCTTGCAACAATTGTATGACCTTTTCCAAATCTTTTGTTAATTTTGCCTTGTTGTCTGCTTGTATTAGGCAGTCGTCCAGGTATGGGTAAATTTGAATTCCCTGAAGCCTGAAATGAGCAATTACTGATGCCAGGCATTTCGTGAATACTCTGGGCGCAGTAGATAAGCCAAAGGGCAATGCTGAGAATTGATAATGCTCTGGATCCTGCAAGAAATCTGAGGTGTCTTCTGCAACCTGGTCGTATAGGGATGTGCAGGTATGCCTCCTTGAGATCTAGAGTCACCAGCCAAGACTCCTTGCCCAGCATGGGAAGAAGTTGCTGGAGGGTCAGCATTTTGAATTTTGGAACAATGAGGTATGTGTTCAGAGCGGACAAGTCGAGAATAGGTCTCCATTGATTTTCTTTTCTTGGTACAAGGAAAAGCCTGGAGTAAAATCCTTGGCCTTGTTCCATAGGCAGTACCTTTTCCTTGCGTTTTTTAACTAATTGTGCTGTCGGAGTCTCAGACGGCATTTTGTAAGCAAAAGCGGGACCAAAAACCTCCTCTGCAAACTCCGACCGACGTCTAAGCGTCCGTCGGTTGAAAGAAGCACAGGCTAAACAAGCTGATACGTCGTGGTCCGGGCCTAAACAAGGAAGGCAGTAAGAGTGGAAATCCTTATGAGGTATTTGTTTCCCACAAGTTAAACAATTGTTTACTTTGTCTGACATCGGCTGAGGCAAGAAAGAGTCCCCAACGGGGTACTTAGCTTTTTAGAAGTCTTCGGTAGCAGAAATCTCTGGATCTGACCAACTGGCACTTGCGAACAGCTTCTGCTTCGGGCACCGCATGGCAAGAAAGACTGAGGAAAATGGTGTTGGCAGATGCCTTTATACCACAGCAGCTATGACGTCGGGTGGAGTGCGACATCAGCCGAGGCCAGACCCAGACTTTGGAATCCGGCCGACCGAAGGGCTGCCTGAGGCAGGACAACCCATATGTTAGGACTGCAGATGCATCCTTGAAGGACATCCTGACTGCAGACAGATGCATACCTATCGGACATCTACATTTATGGTAGGCACAAAACTGTACTATGTCCTTCAAGGATGCATCTGCAGTCATCACATATGGGTAGAATACCATAGCCAATCTGGGGGTGGAGGATCTATGTAAAGGATGGTGTAGCTAAAATGCCCTGCAGGACTGCCGTAGCAAAGCCTGCTCTGGATCTGGAATATAAAGGTAAATTGTAATGCCTGGAAAATGTATGCATGGAGCTCCATGTAGCAGCTTCTAAAATGTCCTTGGTAGCCACCCCTCTTAAGAAGGCTGTGGAGGTGGCTGTGGCTCTGGTGGAATGAGGTCTAATGTTAGCTGGCACAGTTTTTCCATGAAAGGAGTAACAAAAACAAATGCAATTCCCCATCCATTTTGAAATTGTCTGTTTGGAAATTGCTTTTCCTTGTGCACCAGCAGCATATGCTACAAACAGCTGGTCAGTTTTTCTGTAACTTTTAGTTCTGTCCAAGTAGTAGCGCAACTGTCTGTGCATGTCCAGGGTGTGCAGAAGTTTTTCCCCTTTGTTTTGTGGGTTTGGAAAGAAGGTAGGCAGGTGAATAGCTTGGTTTAACGAGACCCTGGATACCAACTTTGGCATAAATGAAGGATTGGTTCTCAAAGAGACTCTGTCCGGATGAAAAATAAGAAATGGCTGTACTGCCATGAGGGCCTGTAACTCCGATACTCTTCTTGCTGAGGTTATGGCCAGAAGGAAGGCAGTCTTCCAAGACAGGAACTGTAGTTCTGCAGATGCTGCTGGTTCAAAGGGAGGCAGTGTTAGTTTTTCCAACATGAAGTTAAGGTCCCAAGTAGGCACTGGTGGTTTCCTTGGAGGATTGATGTTTTTAATTCCTCTTAGAAACTGTCTTAGGAGCGGATGAGAGAAGACAGGTGGATCAGTATTGTACTCTGCTGAAATTGCTGAAGCATGAATTTTAATGAAGAGTAAGACAGGCCATTGTGGAGCATTTCTGCCAAGTATTCCAGGATATGTGCCATGTTCATCACTGTCACATCTTGGCCCTTTGTGGTGCTCCAAGTGTGAAATCTTTTCCATTTTGCTGAATATGCCTTTCTTGTGGAAGGCCGCGAGCTTCCATGATGATATCCCTCACTCTCTTGGATAGCTTATCCTGTGGAGGAATCAAGCTATTTTCCAGGCTGTTAGTTGCAAGGTTTTCAGGTTGGAATGCAGAGTTTTGTAATTGTGCTGCGTCAGGAGAAGTGGCCATAGTGGAAGAGGCCATGGTTTCATGCGTGACATGCTCTTTAACAGTGGGTACCAGTGCTGTCTTGGCCAGTCCGGAGCTATCAATCACTTTTGGCTGCTCTGTCCTGATCTTCAGTAAGACCTTGGTCATTAATGGAAGAGGAAGAAATGCATACACTGTTAGAGTTCTCCAGCTGAAAGAGAGGGCGTCCACTTTCCATGCTTGTGGGTGGTATGTCCTTGAGCAGAATTTCTTCAGCTGATGATTGTGGGGGGAGGCAGAGAGATCTACGTCCGACCTCCCCCATGATTGTGTTATCTGAAGGAAGATGTCTGGGTGCAGCATCCATTCGTGTGCATCCATGATGTTTCTGCTTAAGCTGTCCACCAGTATATTGTCCTTTCCTGGCACAAACTGGGATTGCAGCTCTATATTGAGTTTCAAGGAAAGTTCCCATAGATTCATTGCCAGTCTGCAAAGAGGGTAGGAATGGGTGCCTCCTTGCTTGTTTATGTACCACATAACTGTGGTGTTGTCTGTCCTTATTAGCAGGTGGCCTTGATGAAGAAAGAGTTTGAAGGCCTCGATTGCATGCATCACTGCCAGCATTTCCTTTTGGTTTATGTGCATGCGTAGCTCTTTTTGTGACCATAGTCCTTGAATGCATCTGCCCTCCATGTGCACTCCCCATCCGTGGTCTGAAGCGTCCGTTGTAATGGTTTGGCTGGCTATTGGTTTGCTGAAGGGCAGACCCCTGTTTGACTGGCTTGCTTGAGCCCACCACATAAATTCCTTTTGAAGGCATGGAATGAGTGGTATCAAAGTTTCCAAGCTGTGACTGTGCTGAGTCCATAAACTCCTTAGGTACCATTGCAGTTTCCTCATGTGCAGCCTTGCTTGTGGAATCAGAAGAATGCAAGAAGCCATGTAACCCAAGGCCTGCAGGATTTTCCTTGCAGTCAGCTGAGTTTGTCTTGACAGATTTTTGAAGTAATCCGGTAGTTGACTGTTTTTCTTCTGTGAGGAAAGCCATTTGGGTGGTTGTGTCTAGATTCGCACCCAGAAAAGTTATTCTTTGGGATGGAACAAGTCTTGACTTGTGAATGTTGACGGTATATCCCAAGGCCTGAAGTAGGTGGATGGTATAATTCAAATGTTTTACCAAAGTTTGTTGACTGTCCGCTTGTATAAGGCAGTCGTCCAGATATGGGTATATTTGAATCCCCTGAAGTCTGCAGTGTGCAATTACTGATGCCAGGCATTTCGTGAATACTCTGGGCGCAGTAGATAAGCCAAAGGGCAACGCTGAGAATTGATAATGCTCTGAACCTGCAAGAAATCTGAGGTGTCTTCTGCAACTTTGTCTGATAGGGACATGCAGGTATGCCTCCTTGAGGTCTAGAGTTACCAGCCAAAACCCCTTGCCCAGCATGGGAAGAAGTTGCTGTAGAGTCAGCATTTTGAATTTTGGCACAATGAGATAAGTATTCAGTGCGGACAAGTCGAGAATAGGCCTCCATTGCTTTTCTTTTCTTGGAACAAGGAATAGTCTGGAATAAAATCCTTGGCCTTGTTCTGAGAGAAAAACCTTTTCTATAGCTTTCATTTGCATTAAGTTGGAGATTTGTTTCAAAGCCTCTGCCCTTTGATTCGGTGGCAGGTCTGGCATGCCTTTTCTTTTTGGTAATGTGTGAAAATGAAACCTGTATCCTTTGTCTATTATGTGTAGTGTCCATTTGTCCTTTGTAATACTGTGCCAATTTTCTGAGAATAAAGAAAGCTTTCCGCCCAAAGGTGCTTCCAATTGAGCCCTGGTTGGCGGTGTCAAAGTAGAGTCATTGAGTCTGTCCTTGTGCAGCAGTTGTAGGTCCTGCACTACCTCTCTGGTTGGGAGGCTGCCATTGACATCCTCTGTAGGAGCCTCTAGCTTGCCCTCTACCTCTGGCACGCCTGTTCTTGCCTCTCTGAAATCTCTCTGTCTGGAAAGGACCAATTCTTGGAAGGCCAATTTCTGCTGAATCTTGGTGGTTGGACTTGGTGAAAATCTTTGACTGTTTGCACAGATTTTGCCATTTCTTCAAATTTCTTTAAGACCTCCTGAGCAGTGGAGCATCCAGAAGCTTTGCTTTAACATGGTCTGGCAGAGATGGTTCCTTCAGCCAAGCATGCCTACGTATGACTGCACCTGTCATAGCTGACCTACATGAAGCTTCCAATGCATCATAACCACACTGCAAGAAATGGTTGCTAACCTGTTTGGAGTTATGTACCAGATCCTGAAGTGATTTGCGATCTAGGGGTTCAGTTGTAGACAGTTTTTTTATGCAATTCATCTAACAAATACTCTTGGTACTGTATCATATGAAATTGACAATTTAAAGCCCTCATAGAAAGAGTAGCAGAAGTATACACTTTTTTACCCCATCTCTCTAAAGCCCTGGACTCCCTTTCAGAGGGGAGTGGATTTTTAGTAGTGGCAGCTGCAACCCCTTTAGGGCCCTGGGAAATAGTCTCTGGATCAGCAGAGTGGGCCTTGCAAAGGAAAAGATGCGAGTCCAGGACCCTGTAGTACCTATCAGGTTTGACAGGAGCCGGAGGAAGAGTGTCAGGGGTTGTGCTAGACTCAGAGTACACATCAATTACATTCAAAACAGGAGGAATAGCCAAAGGTCTATGCTGAGGCAAATGCAAGAAGGTCCTTAATCTCTTCCTGGAATCAGAGAATTCCTGGCCCTGCCATTGGACATGCTCTCTCAGTGTGAAGTGTTTCCCCGAAGGACAGCTCTTCAGGAGGGGAGGCAGAGGGGATAGATTCCTCTGCATCAGAATCCTCGTAGGCCGAAAAAGCCTCCTCCTGGTAGTCAGAGAGTAGAGCCATCAGAGGCCTCATCTGAGGAGTGGGGATCAGAGGGCTCAACCCTGGGCCTTTTATCTGGAGGAGGTTGAGAGCCCCTGTCCGGATGAGGCTTTGAGCCACTAATTAAGGAAACAAGGTCCTCTGCTAAACTTAGAATCTGTGAACCTGTAGTGGGTCCCTGAGGTATAATCCAGGGAGGCAAAGCTTTAGAGTGTTTAGCAGCTTTAGCCCGAGAGAATGCCTTTATGGAAATGGATGCAGGAGGCCTGGCTGCACCACTTGCTGGTGTAGTTTTGTCTAGAGGAATGGTGTCGGAAGGATCCAGGACACCAGTTTCTGATGGAGATTCAATAACCGACTCCGTAGTGGCCTCCGGGGCCGGGGTTGTCGGTTGAGCGGTTTCGGTGGTTGGAAGTACCAAGGACTCTGTTTCAGCCGAGACAGAGACACTCGCGGTAGGCCTGGCCGTGGTTTCAGCCGAAACCGCGGCCCGCGTATGTCGGTCCTTGTCCTTCTGTTTCTTTGTTAAATGTGAAGTCGGAGTCTCCGACGGCATATTGTAAGCAAAACTAGCCCCAAAAAATTCCTCTGCAAACTCCGCCCAACGTCTAAGAGTGCATCGGTTGAAGGAAGCACAGGCTGAACAGGCAGAGACGTCGTGGTCTGGGCCTAGGCAGGGAAGGCAGTAAGAGTGGAAATCCTTATGAGGTATTTGTTTCCCACAAGTTAAACAATTATTAATTTTATCTGACATCGGCTGAGGCAAGAAAGAGCCCCAATGGGGTACTTAGCTTTTGAAGTCTTCGGTAGCCGAATTACAGGAACTGGCCGACCGACACTTGCGAACTGCTTCTGCTTTGGGCACCACGCGGCAAGAAAGACTGAGGAAGATGGCGTCGGCTGACGCTTTTATACCCCAGGCGCTCTGACGTCGGGGAAAAGGGTGACATCAGCCGACACCGGACCCAGACTTTGGAATCCGGCTGACCGAAGGGCTGCCTGAGGCAGGACAACCCATATGGGATGACTGCAGATGCATCCTTGAAGGACATCAGGGCATTGTACTCTATAATGGGTCTAATGAGGGATGAGTACAGTGGGACAATGACCTCCTTTTTTCTGGATGAAAAGCCCTTAGTGATGAGGTGTGCCACATAGGATTTCCTGACTATTGTGGCGGTGTGTTTATCGAAGGCGAGACCACTGTCTACCTGTGTCTCCAAGTCTCTCATCACACTTTTGGTGTTTAGGGTACTGCCGCCTATGTGGTAATTCATGGGTACATGTTTTTTCCCCAAAGGGGATAACTATACATTTCTTGGCATTAAGCTTGAGCCCATGGCTCTGGCACCAATCATCTGTTTCTATAAGATCCTTTTGTAGAATATCCACATAATTTGGAGATTCAATGACTCCCAGTGGGCAGTCATCTGCGAACTTCGTTAGCCAGAGTCCCTTAGTGTTGGCCTGTACTTCAGAGAAGTAGATGCCAATCAAGAGCTGTCTCAGGACTGAACCCTGAGGTACTACACTTGTCTGGAGCTGTATTTGGAGTCGGCTACTTGTCTGTGTTCTGTCAGTAAGCCAGTTGGCGACCTTCGAGTGACGTAGGGATTTATGCCCAGCTTATTAAGTTTATCTATAATTCCAGAGTGGGGGGGGGGGGTCGAAGGCCTTGACGAGGTCCAGATACCCTTGTCCACAGCTCTGGAGACTGACTTGAAGTCAATCAGGTTTGGGAGACAAGTTCAGCCCTTCACGAACCCAAACTGGGTAGGGCCCAGTGTTTGAAGGTTGCCAATGTCTTTGTTTATAAGTTCCATGAAAATGCGTTCCATGCCCTTGCAGATCAGGCTTGTCAGACTGATGGGACAGTAGCTCCTGGGATCCAAGGTGGCTCCCCCTTTGTGGATTAGGATAACTGCAGCTGTGTGCCACTCAGTGGGCACGAAGCCTAAGGTGAGGCTATGATTAAACATGACACTTAGGTGAGGTGCCAGTTCATTTTGTAGTTCATGTAGTACACAGCCCAGGATGTCATCTGGTCCCATGGATGCTGTATTCTTAGCTTTGGAGAGTGTGGTTTCTAGCTGTGTGGTCATGATTACCGGAATTTGGCAATCTTTTGGTATTGAGTTTGGCCCTTTAGGGAGTGAGACGGGGGGTGATTGGATCCGATTCGACTGCTTTACAAGACTTGTGATCCGATATATATATATATATATATATATATATATATATATATATATATATATATATATATATAAAATGACAATACCATAATCTGGTGCTCAAACCAGGAACCTATGGGTTCCTAAATTCCTCTAGACAGCTCTCAACAGCTTAGGATGGGGGATGGATTGGTGGGATGAGAGGAAGAATGAAACTGAACACAAATACAAAGTTATGGTAAGTACATCATTTCTAAATCTGATCTCCATTTCATTCTTCCTCCCTGATGGGTGAGAATTCCCAGCTATCTAAATCTTGAGTGGCCCTCATGGAAGGAGATGTCTGAGCACCACAAAGCTAAAAGATCCTCTATTCCTGGAGGCAATATCCAATTTATAATGTGCAACAAATGTATGCGATTTGGACCAAGTTGCTGCTGCACAAATTTCAAGATGTTCTAGCTGAAGAGGCAGACAAAGTGATCATCAAACTAGTAGAATGAGCTTTTGTGGGATTGGGTAGCTGCATGCCTCTCAAGGAATAGACATTAGAAATACAATCAGTAATCCATTTTACTACTGTGATTTTGGACACTGCCTGGCCTAGTTGAAAAGGATATAAATAGTTGTTCTGAATTTCTGTTTCTCTTTGCCCTGTGTAGGAAAAAATGCAACTGCCTAAGAAAAACAAGCAAATGTAACACATTCGCCCTTGTTAGAATGATTGGGGAAAAACGACTAGCAGGTGAACAGACTGGTTAATATTTCATTCCATAGCAAGTTTAGGCATAAATGTTGGATTCATACTTAAAGAAAACCTGTCTTTGAAAAGGGTGACATAAGGTGGTTTGGATGATAGAGCTTGCAGCTCATTCTTTTGACTGAAGTAATGGCCAATAGAAAAATGGTTTCCAAGATAGAAACTTCATGTCGCAGGAGTCAACAGGTTCGAAAGGCTTCTGAGTAAGGTCCTGAAGTGCAATGGTGAGATACCAAGGAAGGGAAGGATCACTTACTAGAGGCCTAAGTAAGAAAACCCCTTCCATACAGGCCTTACATAGTTTGGATGTTGAAAGAGGATGAAATAAAATCTTTCCCCACATGAAAATTTGCAATTGCTGCCAGTTGTGGAGAAACTGACACCATCTTGAAAATATGAACATAGGAATAGATTTATTGCTAAAACAGGAGCTGAAAAGGGATCAATATTCTGTTTCGATGCCCAAACTGAAAATCTCTTCCACTTGCTATTATAAACTTTTTTTTGTGGAAGGCTTCTGGGAAACAAGAATAATCTCTCTGGTCAGAGAAGCTAGCCTGGACTTTCTTAAAATCATTGGAAGTGGAGAAACCAAGCGGTTAATTTGCAGGGATCTGAGAATGGGATGTTGATGATCTGACGGATGGGAAATTAGATCCTGCCTGGGATCAAGTATCCATGGAGAATATTTGATGCGAGACCATAAGAAGGGGAACAATACATGAGGCCTGAAAGGGATGATGAGGATCAGTGTGTTCTTCAACCTGCTGGGTTTCCTGCAGGATTTTCAAAATCAGAGGTACTGGAGGATAAACATACAGGAGGCCAACTGTGGACTAGAGCATCCCTCGGTGACTTCCTACTTGGGGGGGGGGGGTCAAAGCGAACTACTTGTTCACGGGACAGGCAGAGAAATCACAGTAAGGTTAACCCCATCGGCTGAATATTTTGCTCACTACTGTTTAGAACAGGGACCATTCATGCAGACTCTAGATAGATATGCTTAGTCTGTCCTCCAGTATATTGGTCTCCCCAAAAATGTGCACTGCAATGAGAAAGTGGCTTGAAGAAATCGACCATTCCCACACACTCATGACTTCTGCACAAGGGGTATGTGGGATGTCTGCCAGCCTAGCTAGCTAGAATTATGTAGATAATTTTGTCATTTGTAAATATTACTATAAGCCACAGACTTGTTCTCTTAAATGTAAGAAATTTGTGCTAAATGTTGAATGTCAAAAATATAACAGTGCACTCTGCTGGAAGAAAGCTGATAAGTCAAGCACTGTATGACTGTTTGATGTCAAACTCAGAGCCGTGATGTCTGGACGAGCAGATTCTTTCTATTGTTTTGAGACCAGAGTTAATTGCTAGATTTTACATATATAATGTCTTTAATTGCTGTGGTTTCCCGACCAGTTGCAAGATCAAAGATATGTTAAGCTCTGAGTTTTTGTTAGCCTGGGAACCAGAGAAGAATGATGCAATTTAAAATGAGTCAGCAGTGATGTATTATCAATTTAAAAGACTGTCTCAGAGAGAGACAGTATTTTGGATTTTGTCTAAAGCTGACAACTCACCAGTACTCTGCTTTCTGCTCTCTATGTAAGTTTATTTAGGACTGTGATTGCTTTTAGGAAAAGACAGAAAATAGTAAGTTTAGTCTAGCTGTTTCTATGTCAGAACTATTCTACAGGATTATTTTAAGCATTTCCTGTGATGTCTGATCTCTTGACTAGCACTGTGTAGTAAGTATTATCTTGTGTTATTATTATTATTATTATTATTATTATTATTAGTTTTAAACCTTTCAACTGTGGCTGTTTTGTGAGAGAATCTAAGCTCTATTATTATTATTATTATTATTATATAGTTTTAAACCTTTCAACTGTGGCTGTTTTGTGAGAGAATCTAAGCTCTGGAGTACATTGCACGTATATAGTAATACTGTACAAAGCCACTCCAATAAGCATTAAAAGTTCTGGTCACACTAAAGTACAGTTTCGTACCTACCATAAATGTAGATGTCCGATAGGTATGCATCTGCAGTCATCACATATGGGTTGTCCTGCCTCAGGCAGCCCTTCGGTCGGCCGGATTCCAAAGTCTGGGTCCGGCATCGGCTGATGTCGCCCTTTCCCCGACATCACTACGCCTGGAGTATAGAAGTGTCAGCCGACGCCATCTTCCTCAGTTTTTCTTGCAACAGATGCCAGGTGGCCTCTAGGAAGGCTAAATTTGGAAAAATGCAATAAAAAATCCAAACATTTGCAAATATATATATATATATATATGTATAAAACAAATACACCATAATAGATCCCCCAGCTAGCTAATAGAGAGGTGAGCACCCTAGGAGTACCACAGAGGGGAAAGAGGGAGGGTAAACCTGACTGCAGATGCATACCTATCGGACATCTACATTTACGGTAGGTACAAAACTGTACTATGTCCTTCAAGGATGCATCTGCAGTCATCACATATGGGTAGAATACCATAGCCAATCTGGGGGTGGAGGTACTAGGAAAAGGATGGTGTAGCTAAGATACCCTGCAGGACAGCTGTAGCAAAGCCTGCTCTGGATCTGGAATATAGAGGTAAATTGTAATGCTTGGCAAATGTATGCACGGAGCTCCATGTGGCAGCTTCTAAAATGTCTTTTGTAGCCACCCCTCTTAAGAAGGCTGTGGAGGTGGCTGTGGCTCTCGTAGAATGAGGTCCAATGTTAGCTGGTACAGTCTTTCCATGAAATGAGTAACAAAAGCGGATACAATTTCCTATCCATTTTGAAATTGTCTGTTTGGAAATTGCTTTTCCTTGAGTACCAGCAGCATATGCTACCAGCAACTTGTCAGTTTTTCTGATACCTTTAGTTCTGTCCAAGTAGTAGCGCAACTGTCTCTGAATGTCCAGGGTGTGCAGCAGTTTCTCCCCTTTGTTTTGTGGATTTGGGAAGAAAGTAGGCAAGTGAATGGCTTGATTCAATGAAACCCTGGATACCACCTTTGGCATAAAAGTAGGATTAGTTCTTAATGAAACTCTATCCTGATGGAAAATAATAAAAGGCTGAACTGCCATCAGGGCCTGCAATTCCGAAACTCTTCTTGCTGAGGTTATTGCCAGAAGGAAAGCAGTCTTCCATGAGAGGTACTGTAGATCTGCTGATGCTGCTGGTTCAAATGGAGGCAGTGTTAGTTTTTCCAACACGTAGTTAAGGTCCCAAGCAGGTAGAGGTGGTTTCCTAGGAGGTTTGATGTTTTTGATCCCTCTTAGAAACTGTCTTAGGAGAGGATGAGAAAAGACAGGAGGATCAGTATTGTACTCTGCTGAAATTGCTGAAGCATGAATCTTAATAGAAGAGTAAGACAGTCCATTGTGGAACATTTCTGCCAAATATTCCAGGATATGTGCCATGTTCATCATTGTCGCATCTAGGCCCTTTGTGGTGTTCCAGATGAGAAATCTTTTCCATTTTGCTGAGTATGTCTTCCTTGTGGAAGGGCGGCGAGCTTCCAGAATAATATTCTTTACTCTCTGGGATAGCTTATCCTGAGGAGGAGTCAAGGTATTCTCCACGCTGTTAGTTGCAATGTTTTCAGGTTGGAGTGAAGAGTTTTGTATCTGTGCTGTGTCAGTAGAAGTGGCCATAGAGGTAGGGGCCATGGCTTCGTACGTGACATGCTCCTTAGCAGTGGGTAGCAGTGCCGTCTTGGCCAGTCCGGAGCTATCAGGATCACTTTTGGCTGCTCTGCCCTGATCTTCAGTAACACCTTGGTCATTAATGGAATAGGAGGAAATGCATATACTGTCAGATTTCTCCAGCTGAAAGAGGGGGGGTCCACTTTCCGCACTTGTGGGTGGTATTGTCCTTGAGCAGAATTTCTTTAGTTGATGATTGTGGGGGGATGCAAATAGATCCATGTCCGGGCTCCCCCAAGATTGTGTTATCTGTTGGAAAATGTCTGGGTGCAGCATCCATTCGTGTGCATCCATGATATTTCTGCTTAAGCTGTCCGCCAGTGTATTGTCCTTCCCTGGCACAAACTGAGCTTGTAGCTGTATATTGAGTTTCAAGGAAAGATCCCATAGATTCATTGCCAGTCTGCACAGAGGGTAAGAATGGGTACCTCCTTGCTTGTTTATGTACCACATAACTGTGGTGTTGTCTGTCATTAGTAGATGGCCTTGATGCAGAAAGAGTTTGAAGGCCTCGATTGCATGCATCACTGCTAGCATTTCTTTTTGATTTATGTGCATACGTAACTCCTTTTGTGACCACTGTCCTTGGATACCTCTGCCCTCCATGTGTGCTCCACAACCTAGGTCTGAAGCGTCTGTTGTAATAGTTTGGGAGGTTTTTGGCTTTGTGAAGGGCAGCCCTCTGTTGGACTGGCTGGCCTGAGCCCACCACAGAAATTCCTTGTGAAGGCATGGAATGAGTGGGAGTAAAGTTTTCAAACTGTGACTGTGCTGAGTCCATAAACTCCTTAGGTACCACTGTAGCTTTCTCATATGTAGCCTTGCTTGTGGAATCAGAAGAATACAGGATGCCATGTAACCCAGGGCCTGCAGGATTTTCCTTGCAGTCAGCTGAGTTTGTCTTGTCAGATTCTTGAAGTAATCCGGTAGTTGACTTTTTCTTCTGTGAGATAAGTCATTTGGGTGGTTGTATCTAGATCCGCACCCAGAAAGGTTATTCTTTGGGATGGAACAAGTCTTGATTTGTGCATGTTGACTTTATATCCCAAGGCCTGTGGAAGATTGATGGCATAATTTAAGCCCTTTATCAGAGTTTGTTGGTTGTCCGCTTGTATAAGGTAGTTGTCCAGATATGGGTAGATTTGAATCCCATGGAGTCTGCAGTGTGCTATTACTGATCCAGGCATTTCGTGAATACTCTGGGCGCAGTAGATAAGCCAAAGGGCAATGCTGAGAATTGATAATGCTCTGACCCTGCAAGAAATCTGAGGTATCTTCTGCAACTTTGTCTGATAGGGACATGCAGGTATGCCTCCTTGAGGTCTAGAGTAACCAGCCAAGACCCCTTGCCCAGCATGGGAAGGAGTTGCTGTAGAGTCAGCATTTTGAATTTTGGCACAATGAGATAAGTATTCAGTACGGACAAGTCAAGAATAGGCCTCCATTGATGCTCTTTTCTTGGAACAAGGAATAGTCTGGAGTAAAATCCTTGGCCTTGCTCTGAAATAGGAACTTTTTCTATGGCTTTCATTTGTAGTAAGTTTGAGATTTGGTTCAAAGCCTCTGTCCTTTGATTTGGTGGCAGACCTGGTATGCCTTTTCTTTTTGGCAATGTGTGGAAATGGAACCTGTATCCGTTGTCTATTATTTGGAGTGTCCATTTGTCTCTTGTAATGTTGTGCCAATTTCTTGAGAATAAAGAAAGCTTTCCACCCAAAGGTGCTTCTAATTGAGCCCTGGTTGGTGGAGTCAAAGCAGAGTCATTGAGTTTGTCCTTGTGCAGCAGTTGTAGATCCTGAACTGCCTGTCTGGATTGGAGGTTGCCATTGACGGCCTCTGTAGGAGCCCCTAGCTTGGCCTCTACCTCTGGCACGCCTGTTTCTGCCCCTTTGAAATCTTTCTGTGTCTGGAAAGGACCAATTCATGGAAGGCCAGTTTCTGCCGAATCTAGGCGGTTGGACTAGAAGAAAATCCTTGACTGTTTGTACAGATTTTGCCTTTTCCTCATATTTCTTTAGGACGTCTTGAGCAGTGGAACCAAATAACTTTTGCTTTTCCAGTGGAGCATCCAAAAGCTTAGCTTTAACATGTTCTGGCAGGGATTGTTCCTTCAGCCAAGCATGCCTGCGTATGACACCTGTCATTGCTGACCTACATGAAGCTTCCAATGCATCATAACCACACTGCAAGAAATGATTGCTAACCTGCTGGGAATTATGTACCAGATCCTGAAGGGATTTACGGTCCAGGGGTTCAGAAGACAATTTCTTATGCATTTCTTCTAACAAATACTCTTGATACTGTATCATGTGAAATTGACAATTTAATGCCCTCATAGCAAGAGTGGCAGAAGTATACACTTTTTTACCCCATCTCTCTAATGCCCTGGACTCCTTTGCAGAGGGGAGTGGGTTCTTAGTAGTAACAGCTGCAACCCCTTTAGGGCCCTGTGAAATAGTTTCAGGGTCAGCAGAGTGGGCCTTATAAAGAAAATTGTGTGTGTCCGGGACCCTGTAATACCTATCAGGCTTAACAGGGGCCGGAGGCAGAGTGCCAGGGGAATAGCCAAAGGTCTATGCTGAGGTAAATGAAGAAAAGTTCTTAGTCTTTTCCTGGAATCAGAATATTCCTGGCTCTGCCATTTGAAATGCTCTCTCATAGTGTGAAGGGTCTCCCCAAAGGAAAACTCTTCAGGAGGGGAGGCTGAGGGAATAGATTCCTCTGCATCCAAATCCTCGTAGGCCGAATAAGCCTCCTCCTGGTAGTCTGAGTGATCCGAGCCAACAGAGGCCTCCTCTGAAGAAAGGGGATCAGGGGGATCCATCCTGGGCCTTTTGTCTAGAGGGGGTTGGGAGCCCCTGTCCGGATGAGGCTGAGAGCCCCTAATTAAGGAGATCAGGTCCTCTGCTAAAGTTAAAATCTGTGAACTAGAAGGTGGTCCCTGAGGAATAACTCTGGGAGGCATGGCTTTAGTGTGTTTTGTAGCTTTAGCCCTGGTGAAGGACTTAATAGACATGGATGCAGGAGGCCTGGCTGCACCACGTGCTGGTGTAGCTTTAAAAGGTATGGTGTCGGAAGATTCCAATACACCAGTTTCAGAAGGCAATTCTGTAACCGACTCGGAAGGAGCCTCTGGGACCGAGGCGGTCGGCTGTATTATTTCAGGGTTCGGAAGTTCCAAGGACTCTATCAGCCGAGACAGAGACACTCACAGTAGGCCTAGCCGCGGTTTCAGCCGAAACCGCGGCCCGCGTGTGTCGGTCCTTGTCTTTCCGTTTCTTAATTAAATGTGATGTTGGGGTTTCCGACAGCATTTTGTAAGCAAAACTATCCCCAAAAAACTCTTCTGCGAACTCCAACAGTCGTCTAAGAGTGCGTCGGTTGAAGGAAGCGCAGGCAGAGCAGGCCGAGACGTCGTGGTCTGGGCCTAAGCAAGGAAGACAATAAGAGTGGAAATCCTTATGAGGTATTTGTTTCCCACAAGTTAAACAATTATTAACTTTTTCTGACATCGGCTGAGGCAAGAAAGAGTCCCCAACGGGGTACTTAGCTTTTGAAGTCTTCGGATAGCAAAATTACAGGAGCTGGCCGACCGGCACTTGCGAACTGCTTCTGCTTCGGGCACCACGCGTCAAGAAAGACAGAGGAAGATGGCGTCGGCTGACACTTTTATACCCCAGGTGTAGTGATGTCGGGGAAAGGGCGACAGCCGACGCCGGACCCAGACTTTGGAATCCAGCCGACCGAAGGGCTGCCTGAGGCAGGACAACCCATATGGGATGACTGCAGATGCATCCTTGAAGGACATCTGGATAATAATATTGCACAGTAATTGGACACCCTTTGGGAAGGGCCTTAGAGTAGCTGATAAGGGTCTTGGTAGCAGTGATTTCTACCTTACAGTCTGGAGAGAAGGGGGCATAGCTGGAGAACCTGTGCCAGCCTTCCCCAGGAGTGTCTGTGTGTTTGTATAACTCATCTGAAAGTGTGTGTACATCAGCTACTTTGGCAAGGACATGAAGGACTGGTTGGACAGAGTACTAGGAGGACTTGGCTTGAGACCCTGGCTAAGGACCCCACTCTATAGCTGTGCCAGTGGGGAGTCTTATTGGGGATCTCGAGAGAAAGGGAGAATCCAACCACAGACTGTGAATCTCTGTGTACTCTTAAGGGAAATTGTACTTTACTGTGTGTGTACTTGTTATCCTTCCCAATCTACACGCCCCTCACTGGTGTTGGTGAAGACCGAGGCTCCTTGATTACTGGGCCAGTGCACAGGCACAGTATGAATGAGTTCTCCCCTATTTGTTGATGTACCAGACTGACATGTTTGTGTGAATTGCTATCATTCCTAGAGGGAGACAGGCATGAAAGGCTTGGAACGTCAGGAGGACTGCTCTAAGTTCTAGGACATTAATGTGCAACTTGGTCTCTGTTGAGGACCATGTGCCTTGGACCAATATTCCCTGATAATGCCCCCGCACCAACATGGAAGTGTCAATGGTCACTATAGCTACTGAAGGGGGAAGAGGAAAGGGGCTTGCCCATCTATAGGTTGTTTGAGAGCATCCACATCCATTAGTTTTATTGAACACTTGCACATCAGAGTTAGTTTTAGTAGAACAGACAGTGGTTGATAAAGACTGGACCACTGAACGTCTAGAGTCCATTACAGCACTCGCATGAAGAACCTTGCTAGTGGTACTAGGAGTATGGCAGCTAACAGTTCCTAGGGCTCTCAAAATTAGTTGTGCAGGTGGAGTGGGTGTATCCAGTAACACTTGATCTTTCTGTCTCAGGGACAGCACACGTCAAGGGGCAATGCAGCTGTGTGTGTGATCATGTTTAGTTGTGTTCCTATAAACTCAATGTTGTGTACAGGGAACAATTTTGACTTTGCTAAGTTTATCGTGATTCCTAGATGATTGAAGATTTGTAGCAGGTACTGTGTGGCTTGAAGAAGTTGATGCATTGTCAGTGCAGTCAGGAGCCAATCGTCCAAGTATAGCAACACCTTAAGTGAGCTGCCACCACTGACATACATTTGGTTAACATCTAGGGGTTGGTGGTGAGTCCAAAGGGCAGGGCTCTGAATTGGTAATGATTGGCTCCCAGCCGGAAGCAAATGTCTCCTGGATGGCCTGTTTATTTTGAGATAACAGTACAAGTCCTGGAGCTCTATGGAAAACATCCAATTGTCCTTGCATAGCAGTGGCACCATGGACTGAACTGTAATCATGTGGAACTTCGACTTCTTAATAAATAGGCTGAGGCTGCTCAGATACAGGCTCAATCGCAGGTCTCTTTTTGGCACCAAAAAGAAGAATTAATAAATTCTGCAGCCTTGTTGTTTGGTCAGGACCCTTTGGATGACTCTTTCTAGAAGTTTCTGAACTTCTAGAATGGTGTACTCCCTCTGACTGGGTGGCACATAGTACAGTTGTGTACACTTACCATAAATGTAGATGTTAGAGTGTATTCACTGTTGCAGTCACCACATTTGGGTTATCTGCTTGCAGCAGCCCTCAGTCGGCTTAATTACCAATATTCTTGGGTCCTGCATCAGTCGCTGTCTCATCTTCCATGATGTCAGGTAGTCAGGGGTATAAAGCATGCAGCCGATGCTATTACATCAGTTATTCTTGCCCCAGATGTCAGGTGCAGCCCTAATGGGAAGCAATTGAATATATATATGCAAGGTTATATCTCCAACAAAAAAAACAAATACATGAAAAAGCTTTTAAGCATAGTAAAGTAGAGTAAAGGTATAGCCAAAAGAAGTCAGGGGGCTGGAGGGAGGGTAACCAGGACTGCAACAGCGAATACACTGGAACATCTTCATTTATGGTAAGTGTACACAACTGTACTATGTTTTGTGTTTCACTGTTGCAGTCATAACATTTGTTTAGATTCCCAAAGCTAAGGATGGGAGGAGGAATTCAGATAGCATTAGGACCAGCTATAAGGCCCTGCAAGACTGCAGTGGGAAAGCCAGCTCTGGATTTAGAGAAAATTGGCAAATGGTAATGCTTGGTGAATGTACAGAACTCCAGGTAGCAGCTTCTAGGATGTCCCTGGTAGGGACAACCTCTGAGAATGGCTGTAAAGGTAGATACAGTCCTGGCTGAATGTGGTCTAATCCCCTGTGGGATAGGTTTTCCATGGTTCTTATAGCAGAAATTAATGCAATGGCCTATCCATTTAGGAAATGGTTTGCTTTGAAATGGCCTTCCCCTCTGCCCCTGCAGAAAATGCCACAAGCAGCTGTTCAGATTTCCTTTAAGGTTTAGCCCTAGTCAAGTAAAATCTAAGTTGTCTGTGCACATCTAAGGAGTGCAGTATCCGTTCCCCTTTGCTCTGTGGATTAGAAAAGAAGGTTGGCAAATGACTGGACTGATTAAGAGCCACACTGGATACTACTTTGGGCATGAAGGAGAGACTGGTCCTGAGGGACACTCTTGTCTGCATGAAAGATGATGAAAGGCTCCACTGCCATAAGGGCCTGTAATTCAGATACCCTTCTTGCTGAAGTGATTGCTAAAAGGCAGGCTGTTTTCCAAGAAAGGGATTTTAACTCTGCACTTGCAGCTGGCTCAAAAGGAGGTAAAGTGAGTTTTTCCAATACAAAGTTAAGGTCCCAGGCTGGAAGGCTGGAGTTGGGGCTCTCCTGGGTGGTCTTAAGTTTTTGGCCCTCTGAGGAACTGCTTGAGTAGTGAATGAGAGAAGATGGGTGGTTCTGTGTTGTAATGAGTTGAAATGGCTGAGGCATGAAGTTTGATGGAGGAAAATGAAAGGCCCATGTGAAGCATCTTAGTTAAGTATGAAAGAATCTGAGCTAAATTGGGCGCTGCTGTGCTCATCCCTGGAGTTTTGTTCCAGGCACAGAATCTTTTCCTTTTTCAGCATAAGATTTTCTAGTACTAGGCCTTCTTGCTTCCAAAATGACATCCAACACTTGTTTACTGAGGGATGGTAACGGAGAGATTAGGTAATTAGCCAGGCTGCCAGGTTCAGGGTTTGAAGCGGAGGGTGCAGAATCAGACTCTCCTGCTGTGACAGCAGGGTAGGGGTCTGAGGCAGGTGCCGTGGAGCCAGCAGTGACACTGCGCAAGATGGGGTAAACCAGTGTTGGTGTGGCCAGTCTGGTGCAATCAGTATCGTCCTTGGTTTGTTCTGTTTGATCTTTAGTAGTACTTTGGAGAGAAGAGGGAAGAGGAGGAAAGGCATAAACTGATAGATTTTTCCAACTGAAGGACAGTGCATCCACTTTCCAAGCTTGTTTGTGGGGAGTCCTTGTGCAGAATTTGTCCAATTGGTAGTTCTGGGGGGAGGCAAACAGGTCTATGTCTGGGCTCCCCCATTTGTTTATCAACATGTTGAAAGCCTTTGGTTCCAGTTTCCACTCGTGTGGGTCCATGAGATTTCTGCTTAGTTCGTCTGCCAGTGTATTTAGCTTTCCTGGCAGGAATTGAGCCTGCAGATGCACTTGGTAGCTCAAGGCTGTGTTCCACAGAGCCATGGCTAGTCTGCAGAGGGGGAATGAATGGATACCCCCCCCCCCCACTTGTTTAGGTACCACATAACAGTGGTGTTGCCAGTCTTTACCATTAATTGTCCTGGAAGAATGTGGTCCTTGAAGGCTGTCAGAGCATTCTGTACACCTAACATTTCTTTTTGATTGATATGCAGGTGCATTTGACTTGGTTTCCATTTGCCCTGAATGCACTTCCCTGCCAGGTGAGCCCCCCATGCATAGTCTGATGCGTCTGTTTGGGTTTGGGCGGCAGGGGGTAGAGTGAATGGTAGTCCCTTGTTTTGGTGGCAAGCCTCTGCCTACCAAAGGAACTTTAACTGTAGGCAAGGTATGATTGGAATCATTGCCTCTAGATCCAGAGAATGTTGACACCATAGGCTTTTTAGATACCACTGTAGTTTCCTCATATGCAGTCTTGCATATGGAATTAGTAGAATGCAGGAGGCAATAAACCCAAGGCTTGCAGTATTTGCCTTGCAGATAGCAGGGTTTTTGTGGCCATTAGTTTGAAGTAAGTTGTCAAATGAATTTGTTTCTCTGGCGTGAGGAAAGCCATCTGGGAAGTTGTGTTCAAGCTTGCCCCCAGGAACATAATCTGTTGACAGAGTACAAGATGTGATTTCTTTTAATTTATGGTGTACCCCAGGCAAGTTAGCACCTTTTGTACAAATGCCAGATGATTCAAAAGTATGTCCTGGCTTTCTGCCTAAATTAGACAATCGTCCAGGTATGGGTATATTTGAATATTTCTTTGCCTGCAAAATGCAATGACTGGAGCTAGGCACTTTGTGAATACCTTGGGTGCAGTAAATAAGCCAAAGGGCAGTGCAAAGAACTGATAGTGCATTTCCTTTGAAGTGTAGGTATCTTCTGCAAGATTCCCTCATTGGGATGTGCAGGTAGGCTTCCTTTAAATCCAGTGTTACCAACCAGACATCCTTGCCTAGCATAGGAAGCAACTGGTGAAGAGCTAGCATCTTGAATTTTGGCATCACCAAAAAGGTGTTTAGGATAGAAAGGTCCAGGATTGGACACCATGAGTTGTCTTTTCTGGGTACCAGGAAAAGTCTTGAGTAGAAACCTTGTCCCTTTTCCTCTTCTGGTACAGTTTGAATAACCCTTATGCTTAAGAGAGAGATTACTTGCTTTTGAGCCTCTGCCCACTGATTTGGGGGTAGATCTGGCCAACCGTTTCGGGTTTGTAACGTGTGGAAGTGCACTCTGTATCCTTGGGAAACTATATTTAAAACCAATTTGTCCTGGGTAATGAGTTCCTAGTTTTTTGCATGCAGAGCAGTCAGTTGAGAAGTGCTTGGAAGTTCTAAAGTTCAGTCATTGAGACAGCTTACCATAGCGGGGAGTCTTACTACTCCCTGATTTGGAAGTGGGTGCCCCCCACTGCTTAGTCCTGTGCGTACCCTGGAACTGAAGCCTGGGTGCTCTGCTGGTTCTGGGTTTGGACTGAAGGCCTGGAAGAGGCAGGAAAGGACCAGTTCTTTGAGGGCCAATGCCTACTAAATCTTGTTGGCTGTACTTGTAGGAAATCTTTAACAGTTTGCATAGATTTAGCTTTTTCCTGCATCTTTTTAAGAACTTCTGCTTTGTTGCCAAACAGGCGGTCCTGATTTAAGGGAGCATCTAGCAACTTAGCTTTAACATGATCTGGCAAAGATTGCTCCTTAAGCCAAGCATGCCTACTAAGTACAGACCCAGTGACAGCAGCCCTGCAAGATGCCTCTAGTGAATCAAAAGTACATTGCAAAGTATGTTTTCCAACCTGTTCAGCAGAAGGCATTAAATCCTGTAAATTCTTATTTTCATCAGTGTCGGGAATCAACATCATTTTCTGTTTAAGCAATCCAATAAAATACTGCTGATACTTTAACATATGACACTGGCAGTTTAAGGCCCTAATGGCCAAGGTTGCAGAAGTGTATACCTTCTTACCCTATCTAACCAGCGCCCTGGAATCTCTATCAGAGGGGGTAGGATTTTTGGCAGTAGTAGCCTTAATGCCCTTGGGTCCCTGCGAAATGGTCTCAGGATCCGCAGTAGGATTTTTAAAAAGGAACTTGTGAGAATTAGTAACACTAATATCTATCAGGTTTTCTGGGAGCAGGAGGTAAAGAGTCAGGGGCCAACACAGATTCCAAAAAGGCATCATCAACAATGTCCAGTACAGGAGGGATAGCTAAAGGCCTGTGTTGGGGCAGGAGCAAGAAATCCCTAAGCCTCTTTTTAGAATCAGAGTAATCTTGACTTTCCTAGCGAAAATGCTCCCTAAGAGTATGCAAGGTTACACCAAAAGAGAAATCCTCCAGGGGGAAAGCAGAGGAAATAGAGTCCTTTGCATCAGAATCCTCATAGGTAGAGGAGGGCAAATCCTGATCTGAGGAAACAGAAATGTCAGAATCCTGGTCAGAAGTATAAGCAAATTCAGTCCTAGGTCTCAGGAGGGAAGAAGGTTGGCTTCCCCTGATTAAAGTAATAAGGTCTTCAGCCATTCTTATTTGTTTTTTAGGCATAGAGGCCTGGCCATGCAGTCTGGGCGTTGGTTTTCTAGGCATGGTTTGAGTTTAGGCCTTGAGGAAGATGATGTTGGTTTAATATGCAAGTCATAGGCCTGAGTACAGCCTCATCCAAGGTAGAGACATCCGCAGGTTCCACAGTTGAAGCATCTTGCGGCATACCGGACTCCGACTGGGTCTCAGTAGAGCCCTGCAAATCTGAAGTAGCGGGTATCAGGGGCTGCGAAAGCACCTCACTGAGTACCGGCGAACTGGCGACTAGCTTAGGAGAAGCATTGTCGGTAGCTTTGGACCTAGGCGGCCTGTCTCTGCCTTTATCTTTGCGTTTTTCCTGAATGTCGGTAGTCTGGTGGCTTACCGAAGACATATCTGGATAATTAACCACTTTATTTTTTAAAAGATCTCTTCATTCCCACCTAGTATCCAAGTGGGAATGCTCCCACCCCACATAGCTAATTTACTTGCAATTGCCATCTTCCTTCTTTGCCTTGATTCCTCTTGCATTTTTTCCTGATTATTTACTCATAACTAATATACATTATCATTTCACCTTATAGGGAAAACTGCACTAGCCCTCACCTCCTAAGTACTTCCTTCATAAATTTCTGTTATTTCTCAGAAACGTGATTCAGTATTTTGAATATGGTATAAACTCAAAATTTTTCATGCATTATTCTTTATAATCTATAATCTATTAATTTTATCTAATGTTCTTTCATAGTTATTTCTTCTGTGTTCATTTGAAATTGTTTACTGGTGTCAAAATACTTTGGATTATTATATAATTTGTAATTTGTTACAGTTTTGTATAACTAGTATGAATCACTTTTTGTAACATACTTAGTTCTGGAGCTGTTCTCCCCAGGACTCCATTGAAAACGGGTTATTTGACCCAATGGACTATCCTGGTAAACCAACTGCAAATAATAATAATAAATAATAATAATAGAGTACCAAAATATTGGTAAGTGTAAATATACCAAGGATGAATTGTTTGTTGTTTAAATAAGGCACAAAACCGACAGTGAGGTAACGTTGTGGTCAGGGCCTAATCAAGGAATACAGTACAAATAAAAATCTTTGAGGTATTTGCTTTCTATAAGAAATACAATTATTGACTTTACTGACATCGGTTTAGACCAAGAAAAAGTTTCCCCAATGGCGTACTTAGCTTTAGTTGAAGACTTCGGTTCTGAAACTCGAAAACAAAAATTTGAGGAGTCTGCTGACCTGCATTTGCGAACTGCTTCTGCTTCGGGTACTGCATGGCAAGAAAGACTGATGTAATAGCGTTGGCTGCATGCTTTATACCCCTGACGACTTGACATCATGGAAGATGAGACAGCAACAGACGCAGGATCCAAGACTTTGATAATCAGGCCGACTGAGGGCTACTGCAAGCAAATAACCCAAATGTGATGACTGCAACAGTGAAACATGAAGAACATCGGGGAGACTCCTCCTGGGGCTTGGAGGTGGAAGGGAAAAGGGAATAAAGGAAACTCTGGAAATTATGTTTAGCACCCAGATGTCATTTAGTAAGTTGGTCCAGGTGCAATGATAATCTGCCCCCGAATGCCTCCAGAGTAGGACAGTTGGGCAATGCTTCAAGAGTACTGGTAGGGCCTGTCAGAAAAGGGTTTCTGAAGCTCTGATTCTGTGGAACCCCTCTGCCTGTAGGGTGACGTCTACCAATAAGTACTCTTACTCAGGACGAGGAATCTTCTTGGAATTCTGGGAAAGGACCTTGAGATTTCCAGAACCACAACTTCTTCCCACTGTGTTAGTTCCTTGAAAAGGTCTAGTGGGGGGAAGAAAATTTGACCCCTACAGCAGACAATGTCTTTCCCTCCTGCTCACTGCAGGTAAGAGTTTCTTTGACCAATGGTCCAAACAGAGAACCATCAAAAGGGGCATTGATGGAGGATGCCTTAAAGGGTTCTACAAACCCGCAAAGCCTCATCCAGGCATGTCTCAATGGCTATACCTTACCCGGCTGCTCGAAGGATTCCCTCTGCAGCACTAAAGATTAGCTTAATTGAGGAATTAGATATGGAGGAAACAGTGACCAACTGGGGAGATATCTTCTTGAGGTCCACCTCCATTAAGAACTCTGCGAAAGAGCTGATAAGTTCTTTAACCAAGTCCCTCTGTAGGCATGTGAAATGTGCCAACTAATTCAATGCTCTCAACGTAAAGGTAGCAGATGCATAAATGCACTTCCCATGTCTGTCCAGCGCCCGAGACTCCTTGTTTTGGGGACTGACAGAGGTCTGTTCTACTAGCTCCTTCTTGGTGGCTGCTGACACCACAATGGCATCAATGGGAATACCTTTGCTCCAATGTAAGTGGTTGGTAGGCAGGAAAAGATACTTGGCCACATGCCTGGGTATGGGCTCCATGATGTCTGGCTCCTTCCACTCCCAGCAGGAAACTAAATCAACAAGTTTGTCTGCTGGTGGTGTCACCCAGGACAGATAGGCCCATCCCAAAGGCCTCCAGGAACACAGACTCCTCAGAAGGGGGATGGGACAACCAACCACTCTTTTCCTTCAGGATTTCTAAAATATCTCCAAAGAAGATGTCAGGTGGAGATCAGGCTGGACCTTTCTCCCTCATCGAAGTCGACGTCTTCGGTCAAAGACTCCAAAGGGGAGTCCAAGTGCTTCCTCATGCACGGTTTCTTCTGATGAACCTCCCCCCTTGGGATGCTTGGGAGAAGAATCGGAGGAAAGGAGAACCCCCTGCGCAGGAATGGCCTGGATGCTCTCCTAGAGGGGCTGACTACAGGCAGGATGAATGGGCCCAAAGCTCAGATCAGAATGTGATTGAATAGATTTGGGAGGTGAGATGCATCTTGAGCTCTGCAGAAAGTTCTCTCTGCCACCTAAAAAGTAGATGAACCCAGGACCCCCCCCCACCCTACACCCCTGAGCCGAAGTTGACAAAGGAAAGAAGGTAGAAACCACCCTGGATCTGGTGCATCTAGACAACACACTGGACCCACCATCATGGGCCAAAAATCCTTTGGTCCATTACAGAACACTCCCTTAGGTTCTTTGCAGGTAATATGAAACACAAATGACTTTGATCCTCTCTGCTGCTTAAGTGCAAACCAAGGCTTTTTAACTTAAATGATAAAAAGCCAGATGAGGTCCCAGAGCAAGACAAATATAGCCTTAACAATGCAGAATCTGGGAACCATCAGTAACATTTATTAATGACAAAAATCAAGTGGAAAACAGCAGCAAAAAAAAAAAAGACTTGGAATGAGGCTGGTGGTGAACAAAAGTAGTTAGGTAAGGATCTGTTTCATTTAACACATCCTTTCTGTACAGTCACCTGTCTCGGTAGCCATTCCTTCTGCTCTATTTTTTTTCTGTGGTTGTTTTTTGTTCTTCTGTAGTCTTGCCTTCCATATACCATAAATGCTTGGACAGCAGTACATTTATGAGTCACCCAAAGCATCTGATGCACTGCCTTCTCCTCTGCTTAGACCTCTTTCCTGCTTCTGTTTTTGTCTCTCTCTTTTTGTGCCTATACCTCCCTTGGGAGAAGCTTATATCTGTCCCTTTGATGCAACTTTTACATGTTACACCTCCACCATCTTTTTATTTTAAACAAGAAACATCTATACTAAAGTATCACTTATGACAATCATTTACATAAATGAAAAAAGACATACCAACGTATTCAGTTACATACATCACGTATAATATATAGTCACTTTCATTCAAACATTACACAACTCATTCAAATCCTGCCTTCTTTTAAACCTCATTCCTCCTCCAAAATTTTATTTTTTCTATTTAATTTGCTCATACCATTTATAAAGATCCCAATTCCAGTTGTTTATTCACTACTTCTAGTACAGTTGGTTTAGACTTTGATTTCTATTTTCTAGTAAATGCTTGGCAGCCACCATAATTAAACAAAGCAAGGCCTTACTACAATTCTGATTCTGTAGCACAGCTAAAACAAGTCATTTCCTTAGGTATACCAATTTGCTCATCTAGTATTTCTGATAAAATAGTCTGCAGGGAATTTTTAAAATCTGGCAACTCATTACACTTCCAGAAAATGTTTTCCCCAATTACTTCTTTCTTCCCCATTACACTCCCAATATTTGCTATCTACCTGAGGAAGAAGTCTTTGTATTTACAGTATAACATTATCTGTAGACATTTTCAAGGACATTTTCTAGATTTTGTTGCATATATGGTGGACATAATACATGTAGCAATAAATACTGTTGGGCAATAAATCTGGTGAGGCCACACAACAAAAGCACAAAAAAGACACTATATCCCACTCACGGTTTCTTTGTGAATTGCTTATCCAATCTCTTCCCAAGCCTTTCTAAATGCTCCTCTGATTGATTCTTATAGTTATCGTGCAATGTTTTATACTCTACTGATTATCCCTTTTTAAAAAGCAGCTTCTATTCAAGATTCTACTAAATTCTACAAGTGATGGTCTTTCTCTTAGGATCCCCCCATTTCTCTTTGACTATAGTCCAAATTAATTTTTTGCCTCATCCCATTCTATAACATTTCCCTCTCTAATCATTTTGTCCCAATAACTTAGTACTTGCATTGTTTTCTCCAACAGATTCCAGACCCCTCTTGCCTATGTATCCCTAATTGCAGTCACCCCTAGTGGCATAATCTTTCTCCATTCCCATGTTGGCTTAATTCTTAGAATACTTTCTGCTACCTTATGAAAATAATATCCTGTATGGTTATTGTTATTCTCCTTCAGAATTTGCATCCAAAATTTTAAGTCTCTCCTTGTTTCTTGAGCTTGCCCCCATTTCGTCATATCTTTCCACTTTGAATTATAGCTTTCTGCTTGTGATATGTATAGGAGCCTTAACTGTGTAGCTCTGAAATACCCCTTCAAATCTGGTAATCCCAAACCACACCTTGTATTGTAATCATCTTATTCCTCTTCACTCTTGCCGTCTTCCCCTCCCAGATACAATCCTTCAGCTCTATTAACTACTGTCCACAGCTTCTCCTCTGGTTGGTAAAAACATGCCGGACTTGCATAAAAAAAACTGAAGAGACTAAAAACATTTTAACCGATTGTTTTATGGATTTGGATAGCAAGATGCAGAGCTTCCAATTTCTCAGTTATCTTTTGTTTAGTCTCTTCCCAAACATCTCTAGCTGCCACACCAGAATAATTTTTAATATATACTAAAGTACTTCATTTTATCATGTCCCCATAAGTATGGATATTGTTGAACCAAGTAGTGTCTGGGTACATAGTTCATAGCTACTGCCTTTGTTTTAAGCTTCATTAACTTTGCATCTTGAAAAGGCTCGAAACAGTCGGTTTCGCTTTTACTAGGTATAAAACATCTGCAAATAACGCCTGCTTTTCTTGACTATCATACCAATTATAGCCCTGAATTTCTAAGCCCCTTGTTTTCTTTGCCAATGATTCTAAATATAACCCAAAGGCAAAAGTGGACATCCCTGCCTGGTTCCACTGTTAAAAGAAAAATCATCAGAAAGAAACCTGCAGACTAATTTTTGCCTCCAATTGCTCATATATCCTCCTAATCAACCTTATGATTTTAACAGGGAATGCAAATACTTCCATTGCCCTACTGCCATAGCACAGACTATATTCAGACTCAGTGAATCTGGTTCTGTTTGTTGGAGAAGGCCCCCTGCACCCTTGTGGCAGCAGTGTGCAGTTAGAACTTATCTGACTGAAGAGTGCTGGCACGGGGTCTCGATTTTGAGCTTTTTTACTGGTTAAATTGTTTAATTCAGTTTGCTCCCTGTTGCTACACAAGCCCTGCGTTTATGCAGGTTTGTGCTGTTTTAACCCAGCTCCACAGAGTTAGGAGACCAGTCACTGCTATGCTTTATTCATCTGTTTACACGTAGTGCACCTCTGGGCAACATCTTGCACTACCGAACAGTGTGGGTAACCATTAGCAGTTACAGAAAAACTTCAGCACATAAATTTTCCCTATTTAGCTGCCCATGATCTGGCCAAGGAGTCCTTAAATTGCCCTTAGCTGCTCAAGGAGCACCTCAGCTGCTTTTCTGCCCCATAAACATCCCAAAAACCACCAAACTTACAATAGTCTCATACCATTTAGAGAACCCCTGCTAGTACAGACCCTTTATAAAACACCCCATTAGTGCAGACCCCATTTAAGGGCACCCAGTTATACAAAACCCCTCCATTCTCTCCCCACTGTGAAAACAGAATTTAACTAAGCATTATGGATGGTCAGTTTCCCTCCATTTCTCCTACCGGCCTGATTGACATGGGTATCCTGAGACAGTGTAACTGCCTCATGTACACAGACAACCCTCTACTCCTAACTCACCCAAGTACAATTTGTGAGATAGGCATCTACTCAAAGAATCTGGAATCCTTGCACTCTCGCACACAGAGCAGTAACACTGAACTGGTTGTAAGCTCACATACTTCACCTCCTATAGAAACCATGCACTCAACACAAACCATCATACATAGAGGTACTCACCAGAAACCTACGTAACACCACAGATTTTCCAAACCCTAACATGCTGCACCTAATACAACCCCTACAGCACTCAATACACAAAAACACAAGCACCAGTGTCTCACCAAATAAGCCCATAAGGGAAAACATACCTAAAATTAATTTTTTTTAGTCACAGGGGACTCCAGTGAGGGGGACACAGATGTCCCACTCACCCAGCTGGTCAAGAAGATTACGGTCAGCTGTCAATCAGGTGCCAGGATCAGTCATACTTCACACGCACTCAAGTGTCTAAACAAGTACCGTTATGATTCCATCATAGTTCATGATGGTGTGAATGTTGGGAGGTACCTCAATAGACTATATGGAGAGAGACATGACTGAGCTCTACTAATGTGTCCCAGGCAGGTATGTCCCTAGCCTTGAGTAGCATTCTACCCTCACCTAGGATGATACAATATAAAAAAAATAATGATTGACTTCAACAATTGGCTTAGTTTCTGGTGTCATTCCAAGGGGATCCAGTTCCTGTCAGCACACGTGCTAGACCACGCTGCTTTGCCAAAGATGGTTTTAACCAGTAATTGAAAGCATAGAGGTGACAGGTGAAGGCACTTGCCTCCCCCATATTGCCTTTTTCAGGCAAGGTCTCAAGAATGAAATTTCCGACATGAAAATATCTCTCACAAATTAAAAGTTATGCTGCCAAACGCTAGGAGTTTAAATCAGAAACTGCACTCTCTGGAAGCACTCCTTCTCCATACAAGATGGTGATGTCTGTTCAGTCTCAGAAACTTGGTTCAGGACCGCAGAGAGTACCCCCAGCCCTGCAAGGCCACAATGACTTCCACACTTTCAGAACACAAAATGAACGTGTGAAATCCAAAGCATGAGTAGTATCCATCATTAAAGACAAATACACTTCTGGACTGGTTTAGACAGGAAAGCTCAGTGGAGTTACTCCATGTTCAAGTAACTGGGCAAGACCCACCTTCAAATGTCATTATTAGTTATAGACCCCCCATCATTGAACCAAAATACCCACATTCCTTGCTATACCAAGATGCCTGCACATTGAGTAACAGCTTAATTCTGACTTGCCCAAACTGAAAACAGATACTTGGCAAAGTAGGCCAGTAGACCTAGACTTCTGGGTAGATTTCAGTAACTGGCTAGTAAGTGCACTGCCTGGATGCCAAGAAAAATAAATATAAAGGATCTGAAGGAAAATCAGCTGCAAATGGTGAGAAAGAAGCACAGAGTGCGAGGACTACTGCAGTGGTTCAGCAAGCAGCACTACAAGTTTCAGACACGACATCCAGTAACCCAGAGGAGTATAAAGCAGCTGCATACAGACCTGGTTAAAATAAACAAAACACTGAGTACACACACACACACACACACACACACACACACACACACACACACACACACACACACACACACACACACACACTAAAAAGCTGGAAAAAAATGGAAGAAGCTTTAAACAGATATTCAGATAAGATGAAAGAAGTGCAAAACTAAGAGGTTGAAATAAAAAGGCTGGCTGAATACGAGACTGCACAAGAACTGTTTCAATAAAATTGGATAGGGCACGTACGAAAAAAAACCTGAGATTTTATGCTGTACCAGAGAAGTTAAAAGGAACAGACTATTAATTTTATGAAAGCACAAATAATCACCTGGACTAGTATTCCACGACAGGAACTGTTAATTGACAGGGCACTGTGTGTATGCTCCAAAACCGGTTGCTAAAAAACAACCTAGACCTTTAAATGTAAAAATAGTCTTTTCAACAGAAGCTGATTTTGACAAAATTGTGGCAGAAAGATAAAGTGCTAAAAATGGGAGATAGTGCAGTGTTTGTGGAGAATGATTACTCTGTGTACATGAGGCAGAAGAGTACATATATTTAGGGAATGTCAAAAAGCAGGCATGAGATTCAAACTACTGTACCCAGCCATCTTCAAAGTGTTTTGCCCTGGCAAGGGAAAATCATTTTTTGCTGAAGTACATGCTAAGGAGGAAATTAAAATGTTTGTCCAACAAAGTGTGCTGTGAATCAGGAGATAGTGCTTCATGTTCTCCTGGTGATGAGGAGTATAGAGAGAGAGCCTGTAAAATCCTTTCCACTGTTTCAATTGTCTGAGAGAAGGAAAAAAAAAATGAGTAGAGTTGTGTACAATTACCAAAAATGTAGATGTTAAAGTGTATTCACTGTTTTAGTCATCACTTGTGGGTTTATCCCTGCTGGGTAGCCCTCGGCTGGCCTGAATAACAGAGTAAAGGATTTCCCTCCTGCATCGGCTGTCCAGAGACCGTGGCTGACGTCAGGTCATCAGGGCTATAAAGGGTGGCAGCCGATGCCACTACATCAGTTTTTCTTAACCCCAATAGGTAGGAGCCCCTAAGAAAATATAGAAATAGGGAAAGCGAAGGGGGAAGGTGGAAGGGAAACAGGACTGCAACAGCGAATACACTCGAACATCTATATTTATGGTAAGTGTACACAAATGTACTATGTTCGGCACAATATTAGAGAAGTACCTCGCACTTAGTTCTGCGTAGAAATGGGTGCGTCAGTAGGGACCGACAAGGAACATGGGTATGGAAATGCCCAATGACTGGCAGGCATGCTAATTAGTGTGTTATGGCATGTTTTTATTGAGAAATGTTGAATATTCGCAGCTGTGCATGAATATAATACGAAAGTGGCTGTTAGTGAATAATATTACTGCATGGTACTAAAAGATTACTTTTTTTTTTTTTTTTTTTTTTTTTTTTTTTAAGAGGGCAAGCCCCCCTGCACCCCCTTGTGGGGGCGCTACACTCCCCCCCCCCCGCTTCTTTACAGATATGGATGCTTGAAGTACAGGTAACTACTTACGCACTGAACAGTGCTGCTACCATCTTGCTAAAACATATTCAGTCTGTAAAATGCTGCAGTCTCTACTGTTTTGCATTGTTGAACAGCTTGGACTCTGTGATGTTCCTACAATTTTATTTTACTTATTTTACATTTGTTGACCGGGCTAGTCTAGCTGGAGATATTTCCATTTTCAGTAGCAACCCGGGGAGAAAAGCTCCACAGAAGTATGATACATACAGAAAAACCAACATACAAAACAATAATGGAGTAATAGAGTTTGCAAAAAACAAAAACAAGCAAACCCTTCAATTTAAATTACTACTAGATGATTTAATTACTACAACACACAATTACAGTCCAAAGAACATTATACAAGTTGAAAGATATTTATCAGATAAACTAACCAAGGATTGGAGGTAAGAAAAGTAGAGTGATAAGAATAAGGGAAAATAGTAAGGGATTAATTGTGGAAAAGAGAGCAAGTTAAGACAGTTAGCAGGTAGAGAAGCAGTGGGAGGAGAAAAGAAAGCCAAGAAGAGAAAAGAGTCAAAAAGGAGTAAGAGAGATGGTTTTAAATTTAGGTAGTACTAGTGGAAAGTTAATCAGGTTTACTACAGGAACAAAGCCAGTGATTTTGGAAATGCAGTTTGATATTTTGTTTGAAAAGAGGCAATGATGTAATCTTTGTTATATTACAAGGTAACAAATTCCATTTTGTCCCTACAGCATTGGTAAATAGTGAGTCGCCAGCATTGTTATTTGATTTTATTGAATTTGTCAAGAGTTTACTGGAAGAGCGGAGAGTTGAGATTGTTATAGGGGATTATGAGTTGTGAGAGTATAGGGGTATTATTAGGTTGGTACAGTATTTTATGGGCAATAGAGAGTTGCTGGATTGCAAGATAGTTCTGAAACTCTAGCCAGCCTAGAAGTTTTAAGTTAAGACAGTGATGGGTTTTGTAGGGGTTACCAGTAGCGAAGCGGGCAATGTTATTATAGCAGGTTGCCAGTTTGTTAAGGTTGTTTTTTTTGAGGTTGGTAAAGATAGGTGAAGCATAAAGAAGAGTAGAAATAAGATGGGAGTGAGCAATCCTAGTTCTAGTAGATGGTGTAAGAAATGGTCTAATACGATATAAGGATCCTATTTTTCTGTTAACTAGTTTTATGGAGTTGTTAATGTGTTGGTCGAATGACAGATTATTGTCAATGGTAATACCCAACAATTTAGTTGAAGTGTCGGGTGATATGACAGTGGCACTGTTGGAGGAGATGGAGAAATGTAAGGGGGAGGCCCTGGATGTGGGGCTAAAAAGAAGAAGTTTAGTTTTTTAGCATTTAGTAAGAGGAAACGACTGGAGAACCATGTTTCTACAGTATTACTTTGTATTGTAAAAATTATCAGTGGGTACAGATTCTATTTCAAAGAAAAGACAAAAAGGTCAGGTTGCCCAGACGTCCCTGTAAATCAGCGGACAGAAGCTATTTGTCAGATCCGAACGCTTTATGCCCAGGGTGCAGTAGAACCTGTACCAAAGGAACAGGCTGGAAAAGGATTTTATTCAAGATTGTTCCTAGTCCCCAGAAAAGAGGGCATCTGATGCCCTATCCTAGACATCTCCACTCTGAATCAGTCCCTCTGGTTCCAAAATTCAAGATGCTGTCTCTTCAAAAACTACTACCTATGTTGCTAACACAGACTTGGGTTAGTGACCCTAGATCTGAAGGGCGCCTACCCTACATATCCCTGTTAGGCAGTCTTGCAGGAGTTAGCTAAGATTCAGAGCAGGGTCCCAACACTTTCAATTCTCTGCTCTGCCCTTTGGCTTATCCACTGCTCCCAGTCTCTTTACCAAGAGCCTGGCTCCAGTCACTGCATTTTGCAGAGAGAAGTGCATACACATTATCCCTATGTCGATGATTGCCTCATCCAGGCAGAAACCAGGGAAATACTCCTACAGCACCCCTTCTTTGTTAGACCCTACTAACCTCACTGGGATTCACCATCAACCAGGAGAAGTCCCATCTATGACCCACACGGAGGTTAACCTTCCTGAGCACCCTTCTGGGCACCTCAGCAAAAACTGCCTACCTTCCTCCAGAGAAGCAGGCCTTCCTACAGTCTTACTTCTCACATCTGGCACACAAAACCCATCTCACTGCCAGAAAAATCATGCAAGCCGTGGGATACATGGCTTCCTGCATCCTGTTGGTGCCCCTTGCCAGACTGCATATAAGAAGATTACAGTGGTACCTAAGGAACCTCTGGTGCCAACACTCTCAACTGGAACACCAGCTCCACCTGATTCCTTGTTTAAGGAAGGAGCTCCTGTGGTGGGCGAGGCTTGTGCTCTGAACAAGGGCCTGCCCTTTGTCCTTCACTCACATGACCAAACTATAACCACAGATGCGTCAGACGCAGCCTGGGGAGCACACAAAGGATCCCTATTAACTCAGGCCTTTTTTGAACAGGAGGATCAAGATCTCCATATCAACCTGAAAGAAATGTTAGTGGTGCACAGGCCAATCCTAACCTTTCCAAGAATACCTGTCACCAGGAGTGCTCTTAATCAAGACAGAACACTACTGTCATGTGGTGCATCAACATGCAGGGGGGGGGGGTACACACTCTTACCAGTGTGTCACTTAGCTGTGAAAAACTGGCAGTCTGCCTCAAATCTGGGACTGCATATGATAGCACAATACATTCCAGGGAAACAAAAAGACCCTGGCAGATCAATTAAGCAGAAACCTCCTGAACCCCTATGAGTGGCAGTTGCACAGGGAAACCTTCTTCAAAATCAGTCAAATATAGGGGAAATATATAACGAACAAAAAACGGCCATCAGGTAAAACCCAGTATATAAAAAAAGGAATGTCTATAAAAACACTATACTGGGTACCACACAATAACGTCTTTATTTAAACAAACACACAATGTATAAAAGAGAGGCGAGCGCTATCGCAACCCTAGTTGCTTCATCAGACATAGATATAAAACACTCTGTTGCTTATACTTGTACACTCAATTAACTCTCAATTAATGATGTCATCCATTTAAGGAAATTTAAAGTTGTATTCAACCAAGATACATCGTCAAAGCTGCTATAAAATGACCACATAAAAACATATAAACATATAAACATGATAAAAAGTATAATTTATATGATATAACTGTGTGTACATCATGTATAAATAGGTGGTGTATCTATAAATAAAATAATAAAAATGTATAATATAAAAGATGTGTATATATATGTGTGTCTAAAAAATACACATGTATAAAATGTAAAATGTATAGATATTGATGTAAAGGGAATATAAATGTATAAAGGTTGAAAATGTTGTATAAAATGTTATTTGTGTGGGAGATGTCTTGCTTTGAGAAAAGGAACTAAGGATGTGGACCCATTTAGCCCTGGATATTTATCAGCATTGAGCTTTATAATCCATCTTTATTCGCAACTCTCAGTAAAATTTTCTATGTCCCCTCCTCTCATATTCCTATAGATACATTGTAAAACAAAAAACTTGTGTGAGGAGTCTGTGTTCATAACATGTTGAGCGAGTGCATTAGTTTTTTTATTGTTTCTGATGTCCCGTATGTGTTCTAAAATTCTGTCCTTCAGATTTTTTATTGGTCTTCCCAACATAAAAAACATGACATTTTTGACAAACAGTAATACACCACATCTGTGGTCTTACAATCAGCGTATGTATAAAATAGAGTTCAAAGTTTCTCATAGGATGAACATATGGATTAGTGCTATATATATGCACACAGGCAGTGCATGACCTACAAGGAAAAATACCTTTACGTGTAGAAACACAGGCAATCTTCTTGGTGTCTTTATTACATAAATGTTGTTTAAGTGATAAATTATTCCTAAAGCTGAATCTGGGTGCATTACCAACAATTGAATGTAGGCTAAGAATTTCTTGTAAGATGTGCCAGTGCTTTTTAATGTTATCTGTGTATTGATTTACATTACTTGCAAACTGAAACACTGCTCTAAAACCAGAGTTTTGTGTACCAGTAGCATTGTTATTATAAGAACTGTTAGCAGCTGATGTTTGAAAATACGGTTTACATCTTGAGTCCCTCATAGACCAAGCATTGGATATAGTTTTATCTATTTCGTCAGTATGATATCCTCTTTCTAAAAAATCAGCTTTCAAATTCCTTAAAGCTAATGTAGCATCATTGTCATTATTGTGTAGTCTGAGGGTTCTATACACTTGTCCTTTCAGTACGTTTCTTGGAATGTGTCTTGGATGCATACTGGTTTTATGTAGATATGTATTTTTTCTAGTGGGTTTGTGGAAAATCTTGCTCTTAAGGCACATTAAATCTGATTTACTTGTATGTACATCTAAAAATTCAATCTCTGACAGAGAAATGATGTGTAAATTTCAGAAAATCAGTAGTTGTATGTAAATAATTCACAAAATATATAAATTCCGAGTTGTTGCCTTTCCACAGCAAAAAGACATCGTCCACAAAACGCACATGCATTCAATATGCCGATGATTCCACGCTCATCTGCTCAGCATCTTCCACCCCAGAACTTATCTCTCTCACCCAAAAAGTGTTTAATACTGTAGAATTATAGTATTACTTTGATTGCAAACCATGACGTAACTTCTTAAAGTGAGACTGCTACTATCGCTACTACAATTTAAAATGCTAAACGATAGTGTTACAAAGGTTCATTAAAAATCTATTCCTACAATTTATTATCGCTACAAAACAACTCCATTTATTTATTAAAAAATAAAAAATTTGGCTTGTATAATAAGATTCTCTCTGGACTTCACTAGCATTAAAGAAATTATTCTGAAGAACTGGAATATATTTAATGAAGATCAATTATTAACATCTAAGCTAGGTTCAGAACCTAAAATTATATGGAAGAAAGGTTCTAATTTTAAAGACATTTTTCAAAGAAACCATCAAGCCAATTTGATGACTTTCTTGAGAGGAATGGGACAATGTGGCAATTGTTCGTACTGCCATTATATGATCGCAGTAACAACAGTATGCATAAATGGAACTAAAATTCAAACTAAGGGGAAACATAATTGCAACTCAAAAGGGGTTGTTTATGTAGCAATCTGTTAGGCCTGCCCGTCCTTTTATATAGGTAAGAAAGAGCGAAGACTGAGAGAGTTTATGAATGTCTAAGAAGCATCAATTTGCATAAGGAATATAATGCCTTAGCAAGACATATTATGGATCATCCTGAACATAATTTTTTTTTTCAAAGTAATTCATCAAATTAAGCAAGACATTTGAGGGGGACCTTTCAGTCTCTTGCTGGAAAAAAGTGAATTATTATGGCAGATTTGGCTTAATGCCTTTATGCACCCTGGTTTAAATGAGAAATGTTCATTAATGTGTCTTAAAACTAAGAAGTTTAGAGAGACAATCTATATTAAAATCAAAATAATAAAATAAATAAAAATAGAAATGAAAACAAATATAATAGAAATGATACATATAGAGTACAGAATAATCAACTAGTATTATATTTATTTCACAATTATTAGTTGACTAATTCTTATCACTACCTCTATAACAATGTTAGTAATAAGAATTAATAAAAGTCTATTGAAAGAATTATTTTAAATTTCAACATTCTATTATAAAATTTTATTATAATAGGTTTTATATTTTAGATTTTTGCACATCACTATTTATTTAACATGGAATGCTCTCTAGGTATAAATAAATTTATTAGAATTAATTTAATGAGAATTTTTCAAGGTTATTAATGTTTCACTTATTTTTTTTAATATTGTGGTTATAACACTAAATATAACACGAGTAATTTTTAAATTTTTTATTTTTTTAATAAATAAATGGAGTTGTTTAATAGCGATAATAAATTGTAGGAATAGATTTTTAATGAACCTTTATAACACTATCATTTAGCATTTTAAATTGTAGTAGCGATAGTAGCAGTCTCACTTTAAGAAATTACATCATGGTTTGCAATCAAAGTAAACAGACTCCAAACTGGCAACATCTACTAAAGACAATCATAAGGCCTTCTTCACATATGTCCACAATCTCAAAGGAAGCAGTCAGAACTGCTCAGAATTGGTGGTCAAGGACACCACAAACAAATGCAGCAGATAGAGCCAACCTGCTGGCACACAGGTTCAATGAAGACTTCACCCGTTTGCCCCCCCACCACCACCATCGTAAATCAGGGCATCCCCAGCACCTATACCTCCCCTTATATCTAAAGAGCAAGTCATCACTGCCCCCCTCAAAGGCAGAAAATGCAGCTTCCATGGGATAAGATAACATCCCAAGCTGCATCCTACATGAAGTTCGGCAGGAACACCATTAGGCACCCTATTCAACCAAAGCATGAGTACCGGCTTGGTCCCAGCCGAGTGGAGGACAGCCACCGTCATCCCTCCGCACAAAAGTGGAGCATCCACAGAAATTAGATGCATCAGCCTAACTAGCCTGATCTGCAAGGCCATGGAGTGGATCATCATGGACCTCATTAACAAGGACATTGGCAACCTCCAAACACTCCATCCCACATAGTTTGGTTTCGTCAAGGGAAGGTTATGCCTGTTAAATTTGGTTGACTTCTTTGAGACCGTCACCAAAGCCATGGATGAGGGGAAGACTCTGCACAGCCTAGCTTGACCTGGCCAAAGCCTTTGATGCTATTCCCCACTGGGGTATAATAGATAAACTCTCTCACAAAAGAAACCTTGAAATTTTCGCAATACAATAAAGGCAAAAGAAGGCCGACTGCACAAAGGTTGAGTCTTCAGACTGAAGTTCATTTAAGTGGACAAAAGCGCCAAAAGAAATCTTTGTGGAGTCTGCTTTCTTTTGCCTTTTTATTGTTTTTACCAGATAAACTCACTCAATTAGGCATCAATCCATATGTTACCAGATGGGTAGCAAACTGGCTCACTGACAGAACCCACCTAGTTAAAATATGGGAAGCCATTTCAAGCAGTAGGCACGCAACAAGTGGTGTACCCCATGAAATCGGTCTTGGGGCCTCTGTTTGGGACATACTTTTCTAAGGTGCAGGATAAAACCAGTGGGCTATGGCTGACCAAGTTTGCAAATGACTGCAAGTTGGGTGCAGTCATCAATTCCCCTAGTGATGTGGACATCCTCCAAGAGGGTCTCACCCAAACAAATGACTGGTGCCAGAAACATGGCCTCAAACTGAATGCCAAAAAATGCATCATAATCTCCTTTGGGGAGAGTGATGTCCCCACAAATTATCACACTAATAACAAGGTCCTAAGCACACAATCATTCATGAGGGCCTTGGGTATCCAGGTTGATAGCAAACTGACTTTTGACCACCGCATTGCCTCCATTGTAAAAAATGTTTTCTACATGGCCCACCTTATTAGTAAGGGTATCGCATCCAGGGACAAGGTAGTCATAAAATCCCTGTATTCTTCCCTTACAAGACCCATTCAGTACAATGTCCCTTTTGGCATGTACCGCACAAAGCACATGCAGCAGCTGGAGAGACCACAGAGGTTCCTCACCAGGAGAATCCAGGGCCTCAAACATCTACCCTAGACAGATAGGCCAAAAGCCCCGTCCTTCTACTCAACCTAATAGACTCCTTCAGAGATGACAACTGTCTGGCAAACAAAGCAATCTCAGACCCAGTCTTGACAGGACTGCTGCATATCTGCAAGTCAAGCTCCACTTGAGTAACCCACATATGATACCTCAATCTGGTCTGTGACATCAACAGGACTACTTGGTGGGTAAAGATCTGTGTCCCAGAGACTCCCCACTCAGTGGAACAGACTCCCTTCTTCACATCAAGCAGAGTGCCTCATTTACCCTTTTTAAGCACAACCTGGATAACTGGATAGGGGAACAGAAAATACACCCCTGGGATTGCACCTGTGTCCCTGCTGGACAGGAGAGCATCAGGTGCTGACTTGTTGGAACATGGGCTAAATTGTTGACTAGGCTTGTAAGGGTTTCAGGGCTAATAGCCTAGTAACTTTCTATCATCTTTACCAGTTTACGTGAGTGAATGCCACCCGAAGACAATCTGATAAGAAATGGCTTGAACAAAATATTTACTGAAAGCATTTAAGTGTTTTCTTAGCTAGGACAGCTATAAAGATGAGACAGAAATCCGATGACATTTACTAAAAACACATTCTGTATCATGCATCCCAACATGAATAACCTTTTTAGGTGTATCTAGCCTGTGGGCATGGCTATCATTTTAGAATGTTTGTTATTATGTAGGGCGGCCACGGTGGTGCAGCAGTTAGTGTTGCCACCTCACAGCAAGAGGTTCTAAAGTTCGATTCTCGGCTGGGGTGCCCTTCTGTGTGGACTCTGCATGTCCTCCCTGTGGTCGCGTGGGTTTCCTCCCACATCCCAAAGACATGCAGTAGGTGGATTAGACACTCTAAATTGGCCCTAGGTGTGGGTGTGTGCATGTGTGCGCCTTCTGTAGAAGGTTGGGTGCCGGGCTGGCAACTCGACACCGTAAAACTCCACTGCCAATCATGAGCGGACAGATCTGCTGTGGCGACCCCTAACCAGGAAAAAGCCAAAAGAAGTTATGTACAGAGTTTTGTGGGTTATTAAGTTATTAAGTTTTATTGGGGTATTTGGGGGAGCATATTTTTGAGGGTTTTCAATGAAATAAAAACTTCTACAAGATGTGACATAGGCCCAAATGGAGACAAGAAACAACTGTATAAAAGATTAACTTGACAAATTATGTATGCATTTAATATAAAAGTTGGAACCATATATTTAACAAAAAAGCTGTTAAATGGTGGGAAGACTCTCTCAAGAACATGATTCTTTCTATAATGCGTTTAAACATTAATGGTCTCACAGATGAATACAAAAAGAGTAGTGAATCATATTAAAAACTGTAGTGTGCAAGTAGCTATGCTCCAGGAAACACACCAGAAAAGAACCAACGGGCAAGGGAGAAGGATTACAATGGCATATTATATATACACACACACACACACACACATATATATACATATACGCACACACAGGTGTGTGTGTGTGTGTGTGTATGTGTGTGTGTGTGTGTGTGTGTGTGTGTGTATGTGTGTGTATTCCACCAAAAACTGCTACAATGGAGCTTAAGAAAATTCTGGGAGAAATAATCAGATTTCAGCAAGGATATTACTTGTAGGTGGGGACTGGAATTTGATGTGCCTGGAGGTCCATAACGGAAATATAACAAGAGGGTAGATTTTTAAAGAAATTTATGAAAACATTTGGCATGAAAGATGTGAATTCAGTACAAGGAGTTCACAGTGATTTTACATATTCTACAAGATATAAAAACTGGGATAGGCTAGACAGAATTTACATTTCACAGGAAGACGTGCACTTGAAGGTTTTGATATGCACGCAATAACTTTCAGATCATGTGCCAAAAGTAACCAAAATAAAGACAGGACAATGAAATAAAAATGAAACACTGGCACTTTCCCACCTAATCTGCTGAAAGGAGGAATTTAAGGAATGGGCAATGGGAATCATTCAGGAGCTATTAGACAAGATGAACATTTCCTCTGAAAATATAGCTAGGGAGTGGGATAAAATTCAAGTGAAATTTAAAAATAAGATGGAAATAAAAGACAAAGAGATATGGCTAAGATGCAACAAGAATTGCTTCGGGACTGACAAGTGCTAAAGTATTGCAAAATTGGTGGAGTCTCACAGAAGAGGAGGAACAACTGCAGAATGCTAAACAGAATACAATGGATTACCCTCGATAATATGCGCAAGTTTAAAAAGACTACTGTTAAGCAACATTTTTGATAACCTTGGAGCACAAAACATTTTTTCCACAACAAATAAGGCAACAAAGTAGAAAGGGCAGTCACCAAGCTTAGGAAGCCTACAACCAGGAAGATAAAGGATGCTGTAGAAGTACTGGAAATGCTTCTAAACTTCTATGAAAGTCTGTATAAAGCAGAGACACATGGAAATCAAGGAAGGTACAAATGGAAATGTTTACGGAAGAATTATATATGCCCAGGCTAGAGGTAGAAGAGGCGCAGTTACTAACAATTACGTAGTAGGAGATTAGATAAAATGGTGATGTATAACCAATCAACAGAAGAATCACCAGGAACAGATGGTATTCCTGTGGAAGTTTGGAAGCTAGGAGGGATAAAGCTGATAAAGATCTGGAAGGTTTTGTTTAACAGTACTTTAAGAGAAGTACCAACAACACCCTGGAAGAAAGCAGTGGTAGCTGTAATACCTCAAGAGGGTAAAGATCCATCAAATCCAGCTTCATACAGGCCCATTTCAATACTAAACCATGATTACAAAGCATTTACATGTCTATAATGGCAATTAGCATGGCAAAAGTGATGCCAAAAATGGATAGATGTGGATCAATGTGGTTTTGTGTAGGAAGGGCAAATACTTGACATTAACAGAATAGTGATGCTTCAGAGGGAAGCAGAATGTAAGAAAATACCATTGTTGTTTGTGGGTCTTAATGCAGAAAAAGCATTTGACAGAGTGAGCTGGGACTTTATCAGCACAGCAATTTGCATTCCCTGAAAAAATATAAGGTTGATTAGGGGGATATATGAGGGATCAAAGGTGAAAATTAAAGTGGGTGGGGGTCCTCTCTGATAATCTCTGCTTGAGCAAAGAAACCAGGCAGGGTTGTCCTCTCCCCTTTGTCATTTGCATTATATTTAGAACCACTTCCAAAGAAAATAAGGGACTCAAATTCAAGGATATAATTGGTATGGTAGTCAAGAGAAGCTGGCTCTGTCTGCAGATGACATTTTATACCCGACAAAAGAATAGACATTACAGTGCTGTGGAACATACTGAGACAATTTCAAACCTTTTCAGGATACAAAATTAATGAAGGCAAAACAAAAGCAATAACGGTTCATAGGTAGGTACTAGGCTATCGCCCAAGGGCTTACGTAAGCCTAGCCAACAAGGTTCCCTGGCTTACGCCACACAAGAAAGTTATTTTCCTGTGCCACTGTCGAGCAGGCACATAGAAGTGATCCCCGGGGTGTATTTCCTATTTCCCATCCACTCAAGATTTTTCTTGAAGAGTGTTAATGATGAACTTTGCTTGACATAGATGGGTAGCTTGTTCCAGAGTATGGGAAGTCTCTGGGACAGGAATCTATCCCTCCAGCATGTCCTGTTTATTTAGGTGACAAGGTTTAGATCCCTAGAGTGTGTAGCTTGGAGGGATTTGGATTTCTTTACGTGTAGCATGCCCAACAGCTCTGGGTTTGAGATAGCTTTATATGTTAGGCAGAGATCACCTTGGAGTAGGAGATATGCTACGGAGTAAAGCTGGAGTTTTTTTGAGATGGTCAGTGTAGGGCATCTGTTTGAGGCCAGTAATCCTCTGAGGTACTTCTGTGGCCTTTCCAGCTGCTGCAGATGTCTTGTGAGGTACATGCCAAAAGGGGCGTTGTACTCTACAATGGGTCTAATGAGTGTCGAGTAGAGGGGAACAATGACTTCTTTTTTCCTAGATGAGAACCCTTTTATGATTAGGTGTGCCACGTAGAAGGACTTCCTGACTACTGTGGCGATGTGACCAAAGGAGAGACTACTGTCCACCTGGGTCCCAAGGTCTCATCACACATTCGGTGTTAAGTAGATTGCTGCCTATGTGGTAGTTCACGGGTACAGAGGTTTTTACCAAAGGGGATGACACTGCACTTTTTGGCATTGAGCTTAAGCCCATGGCTCTGACACCAGGCATTTGTCTCAGCGAGGTCCTTCTGTAGGAAGGTCCACATCATTTGGGGACTTGGCTATGGCTCCTAGTTTGCAGTCATCTGCGAACTTCATTAGCCAGAGGCCTTCTGTTAGCCTGTACTACAGAGAAGTAGATACCAAACAGGAGAGGCCCCAGGACTGAACCCTATGGTACTCCACTTGTCACTGGTTTGAGGTCAGATTTGGAGTCTACAACTTTTACAGTGGGGGTTCTGTCAGTGAGCCAGTTGGCAACCCATCTTGTGACGTAGGGATTTATACCTAGTTTAGTGAGTTTAGTTATAATTTCAGAATGGAGGATGGTGTCAAAAGCCTTGGCGAGGTCAAGATGGGCTGTGTGAACCACCTTACCATCATCTAAGGCTTTGGTGACTGCCTCAAAGAAGTCTATCAGGTTTCAGGAGGCATGATCTGCCTTTCACAAACCCGAACTGGGTGGTATCCAGAGTTTGGAGGTTACCAATGTCTGTTCATGAGTTCCATGATATGTTCCATGGCCTTGCAGACCCGACTCATCAGGCTAATAGGGCTATAGTTCCCGGGATCAGTGGTGGTTCTCCCTTTGTGGAGTAGGACAACTGTTGCTGTGCGCCATTCAGTGGGCACAAAGCCTGATGCGAGGCTATTATTGAACATGGTTCTTGGGTGTGGAGCCAGTTCGTTCTGAAGTTCATGTACAATGCAGCCTGGGAAGTTGTCCGGTCCCATGGATGCTGTGTTTTTGGCTTTAGAGAGTGCAGCTTCTACTTGCGTAGTTGTGATTACAGGGACTCTGCATTCTTCCTGTATAGATATTGGCCCTTGAGGGGGTAAATTTAGCACTGAACCTATCTGCCAGGATGTTGGCAATATCAGTTGGTTCAGTAATTTTCGTGCTGTTGTGGTGTAACTCAGAGCAGATCTGGGTGTTGCCATCGAGATTCTTGAAATAGCTATAGAATGCTTTGTGGTTGTCCTTAGAATTAGTGGCAATTTTGTTTAAGTAGCTAGCTTTGGAGGATCTTATAAGGGATCTCAGCTTCGTACTGAGGCTAACCAGGGAAGCTCCTCCACTCATAGCATTTTACTCTTTTGCAACCGTTTCTTCCTTCTGTTGTACAGTTTATGGCATGGGGCCACCAGATTGGCTTTTTTGGAGGATAGTGTCTTGGTTCTGTTTGGGATAGCACGATCCATGCACTCGTGTAAGTGCTTATAGAGTGCATTTGTGTAGGATTCAGCAGTTGTAACTGTATTTTCCAACTGCATGGGTGTCATGAAGTTCACAACTTCTGTCTCAAGCATGAAGTTGGCTTTGGAGAAATTTTTTACCATGGTTTCCTTAATGGGGGTGGGGGTGGTGGGGGCAGGATGTGGATATCAAGGATGATTAGCTTATGGTCAGATCGGACTAACGAGGAGTTGACTTCAGGTGTGGAACACCTGTCACTCATGTTGGTAATGATTAGGTCTAGGATATCGTTGCCCCTGGTGGGGGTGTGGATATGTTGATCCAGGGCATTGGAGTTTATGAATTCCAGAAAGCTTTGAGCTAAGGAGTTGGTACACGAGTAGTTTTCCCAGTTAATGGTGGGGGTAGTTGAAGTTGCCCATTATTAGAGTGCTTGGTTGAGCCCTAATATTTTCCAGTACATCAAGAAAACAGGAGTGGGTATCCTGGGGCATGGTGGGGGATCTGTAGCAAGCTATAATTTGAAGTTTTGCCCAGAGTTAGTTGCACTTGGATAACCTCGGATGCATTATGCTGAGCAACTAGCCTGGAGGTGTGGATATCCTTAATGAATATGGACACTTCCCACCTTTGGTGTTTCAGTCCAGGTTACATAGCCAAAAAGTGTGGTATGAGTTATAGCCTGGTAGTGCAGGGGTGCTCTCTGGAGCCTTGAACCAGGTCTCAGTCACTGCACAGATATCAATGTTCATTTTAAGGAGTGCCTCAAGTGAGTGCATTTTGAGATTTAGACTTCTAGCACTGAGTAGCATTACCCTCAGTTTTTGCTTGCCTGTTTCAGTTACGGTGGTGAATTTGTCATTTGAACCTTGCCTAAAAAAGGTACTACAGGGGCGGCAAGAGCCTTAGCCAGTATCCGGAATCCCAAGGGCGACAGGTGCAGGCAATCTCTGGCAAAGCATCGTGGTCTGTCAACCATCTCATCCCAAGCAGACAGATACTGGATCCCCTTAGAATGACACTAGAAGTTTAGCCAATTGTTGAAGTCAATCATTTTGTCCTTGTGTTGCAGTATCATTCTGGGCGATGGCAGAATGCTACTCAGGGCTAGGGCCATACCTGCCTGGGCTACAAGATTGGAGAACTCTTCCATGTCTCTCTTCATTTAGTCCAGGGAGGTATATCTCAGGCCATTCACACCAACATGGACAATGACAGAGTCATATTTGTACTTGTTGTGGAGTGACCCGAGTGCGTGGGTTATGTGGCGGATCCTGGCACCCAACAGGCAGCTGACAGTAACCTTCTTGCTTGGTGAGTGGGACATCAGTGTGCCTGACTATAGAGTCATCTATGACTAGTGCGTTGGGTACATTGTTTTGCCTTACTGGCTGTGGTTGAGTGGCACACCGAGTCTGTGGGCTGTGTCTCATTTGGGTTGTGTTGGGGGATGGAGGTTGCTTGCGTTACTGCTTTGGAGGTCTCTGTTGCTTAGATTATTATTGATAGCCTCCACAAATGTTTTTGTGTTACTATGTGTGGATTTTGGTGGTGCAGATTTAGTGAGACTGTGATGAGTGTGGTGTGGTGCAAATGTTTACCTTCTCGTCTTGACTGTCAAGCTCAGTCTTGGTTGGAGTGTTTTACCTCCAGTTTGGCTAGATAAGTGCATCTCTCACAGGTTGTAGTGTTGGGTGGTAGGGAGACAGGGTTGTCTGTGTACATGAGGTAACTTCTACATTGCCTCAAAATGCCCAGATTCATCAGATAGACAACAGAGAACACTGGGAGCTGACCCTTGGACATGCCTGAATAAAAAACTATTTTCCTCTAGATAAGTGAGGAAAGTGAGTACAAGAGCTGTTTTTTTCTCTAAGCAAGTGAGAAAACCAAGTACAAAAACTGTATTCCTCTAGGTAATGAGGAAGCTTGTGTGCTATAGTAATTAGCTTATTTAGTGCTTACAAGTTCTGAACACGTGCTGAGCACGAATAAGTAAATTTAAGTGCTAAAACTAAGAATCTGTATCTGCACTAGACGAGTTACAGGACAGAAACAAGTGCAAATGCAGGCTTTCAAATCAGAAAGTTGAGAGAGAGATGAAAAACATTACCCAAACAGCCAATAACTACAATTTCTGGGACAGAACCACTCCTTATGTGGTGGACAGGTTACAAGTGCTTATCACTCCCACTGATGAGCTAGAAGGCTTCCCTCCAACACAGAAAGGCTTGGGGGGCTCAGACGCTTACATACAGTCCTGGATACAGCAAATATGTATCTGGACTACACTAGTTAAGGGAAAGGTAGGAAACCGGCCTAAACATTTTTTTTTTTTTTTTTTACAGAAAGGTAGCTAAAACAGCAGTAAAAATTCACATGCAGTGCAAGCTAGCACACTTGAGTATGTAGCAACATTAGACCAAACACAGTTTAAAACATGCAATTAAATTAAAAAAAGACTAAAAGCAAGTGCAGAAAGAGTTTATTAGGTAGAATGTGGTAAAGAGATGGGACTGGGGGAGTATCCCAGATCAAATCTACAGTGGGGTGGGCAACTGCAAAAGCCACCAAATTTAAACTACGAGCCACAAATACGGAGGGTGGGTGGGTCAAAACACTTTCAGCAGAGATCTGAAAAACTATAAGCAACAACTAACAGTACAAACTCTAAAACCAAAAAAATATACTTAGCTCTGTATATTTCCAGACAGATTGAAAAGCAGTCTCTCAGAACAGGTTCCAGCAATGAAATGCAGGCTGTTACTAACACCTCCCTGGTAAATTATGTACCCACATACAAATTGGTTCAGCAATATCCATACTTTTGGGGAAATTATAAAATTAAGTATTTAAGTATTTAGGTGTATGGATTAAAAATGATACCAACAGCTTAGGGTATGTGGGAAGAGACCAAAAGACTAAACAAAAATTGAGAAAATGGAAGCTCTGTTATATGGATATTGATAGCAAGATATAAGCAGTTAAAATATCTTTAATCCCCTTAGTCTTGTATGCAGGTCAGGCATATTTTTATTGACCAGAGGAGTAGTTGGGGATAGTAATAGAGATGAAGGATTTATCTGGGAGGGGAAGATGGCAAGCGTCAAGTGGGATAAGCTTATTCTTCAAATAGAATAGGGCGGACTAGGTTACCCGATTTGAAGGGGTATTTCAGAGCAACACAGTAAAGGCTCCTATACATAGCACAAGCAGAAAACTCAAAATGGAGAGAGATGAAGAAACAGGGGTTCAAGTAACAGGGAGAGACTGGCATTTTGGATGCAAACCTTTAATGAGAACAAAAATCATACAGATTATTATATTTATAAAGTAGCATAAGGTATGCTAAGAACCAAGTCAATACAGGGATGGAGAAAGGAGATTCTGACGATAGGGGTAGCTGAAATTAGGGATACAGACAATATGCAAGAGGGGTGTGGGAGTAAGTCGGAGAAAACTGGCAAAAGAGCAAAGGTATTGGGAGTAAATAACTAGAGGGAAAGGCAACAGCATGGGTAGATGCCAAGAATTTATTTGGATTGCAGGTTAGAGAATGACTTGCGTATCAAGGATTGCTAGAGTACAGGTAAAGAAAAAGAAATAGGGGAGTCCTAAAACAAAATACCAGCACTGCTAGAGTTCTTTGTGGAATCTAGAACAGAACTGGCCATTAAGAAGGGAATTAGTAGTGCATATAAAATATTGCATGATAGTTACAAGAGTTAATCAGAAGAGGTTACAATTAATTGGGAAGAGTGGATAAGCATTTCACAAACAATGGGGGGATATATGTATGTCTCCCAAATGTGCAACAGAATCCAAAAGATTTAGGATCTTTGGGAGTATTTACATAGATATTTTTATACCCCAAGCAGGCTCCAAAGAATCTTTCCTCAGGTAGACAGCAAATGTTGGAGATGTGATGGGGAAGTAAGAGGTAACTGGGAACATATTTTCTGGGAGTGTAATGAGTTGGCTGACTTTAAAGATTCCCTGCAGACTGCGTTGTCAGAAATGCTGGGTGAGTAAATTGGAGCGACTAGGGAAATGATTTTTTGAGCTATGATAGAGTTGAAATTGCCTAGACATAGCAAGGCCTTGCTGAGTGTAATTATGATGACTGCCAAAAAAACAGTAACTAGAAAATGGAAGTCTAAACCACCTTTATTAGAAGTAACAAGGATAGTAACAGAGATGAAACAACTGAAATTGGGATTTTTAGAAAAGGGTAGGAGTAAATTACACAGGAAACAATGGGAAATGTGGAACTACAACATTCAGAGGAGGAACAATGTTTAAAAGAAGGCAGGATCTGAATGAGCTTAATGGTTGACTGACAATGACTGATGTATTAAAAGTGATGAATAATGTTTGTAGCTAGAGTTGTGTTGGTATGGTTTGTGAGGTATGTTTACAACTGAGATTTTGCCGCTATGATTTATTTTCATTTATATAAATCTAAGAGTGCCTGTCACACATTACAATTCAACGTTTCTTGTATATAAAAAAAATATATATACACACGTAAGCAGAGGAAGAATGAAGTTTAAAAGAAGGCAGGATTTGAATGAGCTATGTAATGTTTGACAATGACTGGATATACAAGTAATGTACAATGTTTGCAGCTAAAGTTGTCAGTAGGGTTTGTAATGTCTAATGTTTGCAACTGAAATTGTGTTGGGATGGCTTATTTTCATTTATATAAATGCAAGATTGCCCATGTCATGTGTGATAATTTAATAAAAATAAAATAGCAAAAATAAGAGCAAAAATATGAATAAAATATGTAAAGCAAAACAAACGGCTGAAGGTGCGAACTCTTAATAAAAAAGAAAAATAAAACAGATAAGCGCTTTCGTACTTGAGACAGTACTTCAGATCTAATTAAAACACAATTAAACTCCCTTTGTATACTTTTTAATTATACAGATCACATGACTTCAATAGGGGTTTAATATAAATGAACTCATTTAATCCAATTAGAGGGAAAGGGCTAAAAGTACAGTTTTGTACCTACCATAAATGTAGATGTCCGATAGATATGCAACTGCAGTCCTTGCATATGGGTTGTCCTGCCTCAGGCAGCCCTCGGTCGGCTGGATTCCAAAGTCTGGGTCCGGCGTCGGCTGATGTCGCCTCCTCCCTGACGTCAGAGCGGCTGGGGTATAAAAGCATCAGCCAACGCCATATTCCTCAGTGTTTCTTGCCCCAGATGCCAGGTGCCCTCCAAGGAAGGCTAAATTTAGAACTGGATTAAAAAGTTCCAGACATACACAATAGCAATAAACAGATACACCATAACAGAAATCCCCAGATAAGTATAAAGGGAGGGAAGTGGACCCAATACACAGAGGGGTAGGAGGGAGGGAAAACCTGACTGCAGTTGCATATCTATCTGACATCTACATTTATGGTAGGTACAAAACTGTACTATGTCCTTCAAGAATGCAACTGCAGTCCTTACATATGGGTTGAATACCATAGCCAAGCTGGGGGTAGTAGGCTCTAAGATAAGGATGGTGTAGCTAAAATGCCCTGCAGGACTGCCGAAGCAAAGCCTGCTCGGGATCTGGAATATAAAGGCAGGTTGTAGTGCTTGGAAAACGTATGCACGGAGCTCCATGTAGCAGCTTCTAGAATGTCCTTTGTAGCCACCCCTCTTAGGAAGGCTGTGGAGGTGGCTGTAGCTCTGGAGGAGTGTGGCCTGATATTGGCTGGCACACCCTTTCCATGGAAAGAATAACAAAATCTGATGCAATGTCCAATCCATTTTGAAATTGTTTGGAAATTGCCTTATCTTGCACTCCAGGAGCGTATGCTACAAATAGTTGGTCAGACTTTGTTGGCCTTTGTTCTGTCCAAGTAGTAGCGTAACTATGTCTACGTCTGTGCATGTCCAAAGTGTGCAGCAGGTTTTCCCCTTTATTTTGCGGATTGGGGAAGAAAGTAGGCAGGTGAATTGCTTGATTTAGAGACACCCTGGATATCACTTTTGGCATAAAAGAAGGATTGGTTCTTAAAGAAACCCTGTCCTGATGAAAAATAAGAAATGGAGGTACTGCCATGAGGGCCTGTATCTCCGAAACTCTTCTTGCTGAGGTAATTGCCAACAGGAAAACTGTTTTCCAGGAAAGAAATTGCAATTTTGAAGATGCTGCTGGTTCAAAAGGAGGAAGAGTTATTTTTTCCAACACGAAGTTGAGGTCCCATGCAGGCACTGGTGGTTTTCTGGGAGGTTTGATATTCTTTATCCCTCTTAGAAATTGTCTTAGCAAAGGATGTGAAAACACAGGTGGATCAGTGTTATATTCTGCTGAAATTGCTGAAGCGTGTATTTTTATGGAGGAATAGGAAAGTCCATTATGCAGCATTTCTGCCAAGTATTCCAGTATCTGTGGGATGCTCATAACTGATGCATCCTGACCCTTGTTGGTATTCCAGATGGTGAATCTCTTCCATTTGGCTGAATAAGTCTTTCTGGTGGAAGGTCTGCGTGCTTCCAATAATATCTGTTGAACTTCCTTGGAGAGAGAGATATGGGAAGAAATCATGGAACCCTCCAAGCGGTCAGCTGCAGAGTTTGCAGGTTGGGATGAACCGTCCTGTAATTGTGCCGAGTCAAGAGTAGAGTCCATTGAGGCAGGGGCCACAGCTTGGTGCAAGTTATGCTCCTTAGTAATGGATACCAGTGCTGTCTTGGCCAATCTGGAGCTATTAAGATGCCTTTCGGTTGCTCTGCTTTGATCTTCAGTAACACCTTGGTCATTAATGGTAGAGGTGGGAATGCATAGATTGTTAGAGAGTTCCAGCTGAATGAGAGAGCTTCTATTCTCCAGGCTTGTGGATGGTGTGTCCTCGAGCAGAACTTTTTCAGATGATGATTGAGGTGGGAGGCAAAGAGATCCATGTCCGGCCTCCCCCATGCATGAGTTATTTGTGCAAAAATGTCTGGATGCAACATCCATTCGTGCGGGTCCAGGATGTTTCTGCTTAGACTGTCTGCCAGAACATTGTCCTTGCCCGGAACAAACTGGGATTGCAGCTGTATGTTCAGTTTCAGAGACCTTTCCCAAAGAGTCACTGTTAGTCTGCAAAGGGGGTAAGAATGAGTACCTCCCTGCTTGTTTATGTACCACATAACAGTGGTGTTTTGTCTGTCTTTATTAGCAGATGACCTTGAAGATATTTTCCGAAGGCCTCGATTGCATGTATTACTGCTAACATCTCTTTTTGATTGATGTGTAGATGCACTTCCTGGGGGGTCCATTGCCCTTGAATGCATCTGCCCTCCATGTGCGCCCCCCCATCCATGGTCTGAGGCGTCTGTTGTAATGGTTTGGCTTGTTGGAGGTTTGTTGAAAGGCATACCTTTGTTTAACTGGCTTGCTTGGGCCCACCACAAAAATTCCCTTTGTAGACATGGGATGAGTGGGATAATTGCTTCCAAGTTGTGGCTGTGTTGAGACCATAAACTTTTTAGGTACCATTGTAGTTTTCTCATGTGTAGTCTTGCCAGTGGAATCAGTAGAATGCAAGATGCCATGAAACCCAGGGCCTGCAGGATTTTCCTTGCAGTCATCTGGGTGAGCTTTGCTAGGCTTTTGAAGTAATGTGGTAATTGTTCTTGCTTCTCTTCTGTGAGGTAAGCCATTTGTGATTCTGTGTCTAGTTTGGCTCCTAGAAAAATTATTTGTTGGGATGGCAGTAGTCTTGATTTTTGTAAACTTACTGTGTATCCCAAAGCCTGTAGTAAGTGAATGACATAATTCAAGTTTTTTGTCCAGGCTTGCTTGCTGTCCGCTTGTACAAGGCAGTCGTCCAGGTAAGGGTATATTTGTATCCCCTGGAGTCTGCAGTGTGCAATTACTGATGCCAGGCATTTCGTGAATACTCTGGGCACAGTAGATACGCCAAAAGGCAATGCTGAGAATTGATAATGCATTGACCCTGCAAGAAATCTGAGGTATCTTCTGCAACTGTCTGATTGGGAAATGCAGGTATGCCTCCTTGAGGTCCAGAGTAACCAGCCAAGACCCCTTGCCCAGCATGGGAAGGAGTTGCTGTAGCGTCAGCATTTTGAATTTTGGTACAATGAGAAAAGTGTTTAGAGCGGACAAGTCCAGTATAGGTCTCCATTGCTTTTCTTTTCTTTGTACAAGGAACAGTCGTGAGTAAAATCCCTGGCCTTGTTCCTGAGGAGGAACCTTTTCTATTGCTTTGAGTTGCATCAGCTTTGAAACTTGTACGAATGCCTCTGCCCTTTGATTTTGTGGCAGGTTTGGCATGCCTTGTCTTGTTGGTAATGTATGGAAGTGGAACCTGTAGCCTTGGTCTATTATGTCCAGAATCCATTTGTCCTTTGTTAAAATGTGCCAATTTTTTGAAAATAAGGATAATTTTCCGCCTAAAGGTGCTTCTCTTTGAGACTTGGTTGGCGGTGTCAAAGTCAAGTCATTGTGATTGTCCCTGTGGAGTAGTAGAAGTCCCTGCGCCACCTCTGATTAGTCGGTTGCCACTGGCGTCCCCTGTAGGAGCCTCGGTATTGCCCTCTCCCTCGGGCACGCCTGTTTTTTCCCCTTTGAAACTTGTCAGTGTCTGGAAAGAACCAATTCTTAGAAGGCCAATTCCTGCTGAACCTTGGTGGCTGAACCTGGAGGAAATCTTTGACTGTTTGCACTGATTTAGCCTTTTCCTCAACTGATTTCAACACATCCTGAGCATTAGCACCAAATAGCTTGTGTTTTTCCAGAGGTGCATCTAGAAGCTTTACTTTAACATGATCTGGCAATGCCTGTTCTTTCAACCATGCATATCTACGTATGATGGCCCCTGTCATAGCTGCCCTACATGAAGCTTCCAATGCATCATAACCACACTGAAGAAAATGATTGCTAACCTGCTGTGTATTATGAACCAAATCCTGCAAGGCCTTTCTATCTAGAGGCTCAGGAGAGGCTAATTTTTTCTGCAAATCATCCATCAAGAAATCCTGATACTGAAACATATGAAAAAGGCAATTAAGGGCCCTCATGGCAAGTGTGGTTGAAGTATAAACTTTTTTAACCCACCTCTACAGGGACCTAGCTTCCCTGTCTGAGGGCAAAGGATTTTTGGCCGTGGATGTGGCCACTCCTTTGGGCCCCTGGGAAATAGTTTCTAGATAAACAGAATGGGCCTTAAAGAAATGTTTATGGGTTTCAGGGACCCTGTAGCATCTGTCTGGCTTGACAGGAGCAGGGGGGAGAGAATCAGGAGAAGCACTCAAATCTGAGTACACATCATCCAATACATCTAACACTGGTGGGATAGCTAAAGGCCTGTGCTGGAGAAGCTTAAGGAAGGTGCGAAGCAGTTTCCTGGAGTCTGAGAATTCCTGGCCTTGCCACTGAAAATGCTCTCTCATGGAGTTGAGAATTTCCCCAAAAGAAATATCCTCAGGAGGAGAGGCAGAAGGAGGAGATTTCCTCCGCATCAGAATCCTCGTAGGCCTGGAAGGACTCTTCCTGGGTATCTGAGTGATCAGAGTCACCAGAGGCTTCATCTGAAGAAAGGGTGTCTGTTTGCTCAACCCTGGGCCTTTTGTCTGAAGGTGGCTGAGAACCTCTGTCAGGATGAGGCTGGGAACCTCTGATTAAGGAAACTAAATCTGCAGCTAAAGTCATGATCTGTTTATCAGTAGTGGGCTGAGGCAAGGATTTAGGAGGGTGAGACTTAGCCTGGCTGGAAGCCTTAGCACGTGTGTAGGCCTTGATCGACAGACATCGGAGGCCTAGCTGCCCCACGTGCTGGAGTAACTTTGTCCACCGGTATGGTCTCGGGCAAATCTTGGGCTTCAGTATCTGGAGGAAAATCAACAACCGGCACCGGCATAGGCTCCGGGGCCGAAGTGATCGGTAAAGCAGTGTCGTCGGTCTGGAGCGATGGAATAATCGCCTCAGAAGAGACCGATGCACTCGCGGTAGTTTTTGGCGTGGTGTCGGTGGAAGTCGCGGGCCGAGAATGTCGGTCCCGGTTTTTCCGTTTTTTGGAAATATGTGATGTCAGTTGTTGCGACGGCATGGTATAAGAGAATTTTTCGCCAAAAAAGTCTTCAGCAAACTCTGCCCGGCACCAGAGTGTGCGCTTATTGAAGCAAGCACAGGCCAAGATGTCGTGGTCTGGGCCAAGGCAGGGAAGGCAGTAAGAATGGAAGTCCTTATGAGGTATTTGTTTACCACAACACAAACAGTTAACTTTTGCAGTTTTATCTGACATCGGCTGAGGCAAGAAAAGGTTCCCCAACGGGGTACTTAGCTTTTTGATGACTTCGGATACGTAAAACACAGGAGCTGACTGACCGGCACTTGCGAACTGCTTCTGCTTCGGGCACCGCGCGGCAAGAAAGACTGAGGAAGATGGCGTCGGCTGATGCTTTTATACCCCAGCCGCTCTGACGTCGGGGAGGAGGCGACAGCCGACGCCGGACCCAGACTTTGGAATCCGGCCGACCGAGGGCTGCCTGAGGCAGGACAACCCATATGTAAGGACTGCAGTTGCATTCTTGAAGGACATAGAGTTAATTCCTATTAAACCCCTACTGAAGTCACGTGGTCCATTTCATTAAACCCTAGAAAAAGGGAGTTTTTGTTTTAATTAGATCTGAAGTACTTTGTCAAGTATGAAAGCACTTCTCGGTTTCATTTCATTTTTATTAAAAGACAGTTTTTGCACCTTCAGCAGCTTTGATTTATATAATTTAAGATATTTTTTTTTTTTTTTTTTTTTAACAAGAAGTTACCCACATTGCTTATTTAGACCTACTTGAGTCAAATTACAACCAATCTACTCATGGGCAATTTTAACTATCCCTCTACTGATCAGGAAATGTATCAAAGTAGCAACATCTTGCACAAAGGTTCCTGGACTTTGTTAATACTATTGCCCTGGATCACACAACATGCAAAGTATAGTTGTGAACACTTACCATAAATGTAGATGTTCGAGTGTATTCACTGTTGCAGTCATTACATTTGCTGGCAGGTTGGCCTGAAATCCAAAGTCCTGGGTCCTGCGTCGGCCGCTGTCACCCCTTCCCTGACGTCAGGTCGTCAGGTGTATAAAAGATGCGGCCGATGCCATTTTCTTTAGTTTTTCTTGCCCCAGATGTCAGGTGCCCGGTAGCCAAAATTTATATACATATAAATACATGCACCAATATAAACTTTACCTTCATCTACAAGCAAATACACCACATAGGTTGTATAAATCAGAGACGGTAAGATAGGTTTCATAAGAAAAAGGGGGATGGCGGGTGGGTAATCTGGACTGCAACAGTGAATACACTCGAACATCTACATTTATACATCTACATTTATGGTAAGTGTACACAACTGTACTATGCTCTTCGTGTTTCACTGTTGCAGTCATTACATTTGGGTAGAGTCCCAAAGATATGGATGGGAGTCTGGAGCTAAACAGCATTAGGAGCGGCTATGAGGTCCTGCAGAATTGCAGTGGCAAAGCCTGCCCTGGATTTAGAAGAGTGGCAGATGATATTGCTTGGTAAAGGTGTGCACTGAACTCCAAGTAGCAGCCTCTAAAATGTCCTTGGTTGGTACTCCCCTGAGAAAGGCTGCTGAAGTGGCTGCAGCTCTGGTTGAATGTGGCCTAATGCCCTTAGGCACTGGCTTGCCATGGTGTAAGTAGCAGAAATGAATGCAGTGGCCTATACACTGAAATAACAGCCTTTCCTTGTGATGCTGCAGCATATGCCACTAGTAATTGTTCTGTCTTTCGGAAAACTTTGGTTCTGTCCAAGTAAAATCTAAGCTGTCTGTGAACGTCCAAAGAATGCAGAATTTTCTCCCCATTGTTCTGTGGATTTGGATAAAAAGTTGGCAGATGAATAGTTTGGTTAAGAGCCACACTGGACAACACCTTAGACATAAATGTTGGGTTTATCCTCAGAGAGACCCTGTCTGGATAAAAAGTTATAAAAGGTTCCACACCCGTAAGTGCCTGAAGCTCTGAAACTCATCTTGCAGAAGTTATTGCTAGGAGCAGAGCTGTTTTCCAAGATAAAAACTTTGTATCAGCCATTGCAGCTGACTCGAAAGGTGGTAGGGTGAGTTTTTCCAAGACATAGTTGAGGTCCCATGCAGGCATTGGTGATCATCTTGGATGCCTTAAGTTTTTGGCTCCTCTGAGGTACTGTTTTAGTAAGGGATGAGAAAAAATTGGTGGCTCTGCATTGTAACGAGCCAATATGGCAGAGGCATGAATTTTAATAGATGAAAAAGGTAGACCTTTGTCCAGCATCTCAGTTAAGTATGGCAAAGTCTGGGGAATATTTGGCACAGCTATATCAGTTCTTTGTGCCTGGTTCCAAGCACAAAATCTCTTCCATTTTCCAGCATAAGATTTTCTAAATTAAAATTTGTATTTCTCTTTCATATGTACAGCTTAAATTTCTACTTATTATAAACAAACAGATAAAATATTACCTGCGGAATACAGGGTAACAACTAATTTGACTAAGGTCTAATTTACACAAAACTACAGTCATAACACAACATTGCTACTAAGTGATATCAATTCAGAACCAAATTCTTGTAAACATCATGTGTTAATAACAATGGAGTAAAAATTATCTTAATGCAAGACAGAAAAGTGAGAAAGAAATCTTAGTACTGTACTGTGTCCATCAGAGAAACTATTTACAATATTTACTAACATAAGATTTTCTAGTACTAGGCCTTCTGGCCTCCAAAATGACATCCATCACAGCTTTACTGAGAGGTGTGTTTTGAATGACTACATTATCCGCCATGCTGCCAGGTTTAAAGTCCTGAGTTGGCTGTGCAGGATCTGATTGTTTTGCTGGGACAGTAGATAAGGTATCTGAGGCAAGGCCCAAGCTGGGCATTGAAACAAGCTCCTTAGTATTAGATACCAGTACTGGCGGGGCCAGTCTGGGGCAATTAGTATCATCCTTGGCTTCTCCTGTCTAACCTTTAGGAGTACCTTGGGGAGAAGAGGCAGAGGGGGAAATGCGTATACTGGTATAGATTTTTCCAGCTGAAGGACAGGGCGTCCACTTTCCATGCTTGTCTGTGATAAATCCTTGTACAGAATCTTTTTACTTGGTAGTTGTGAGGGGAGGCAAATAGATCTATGTCCGGGCATCCACATTTCCTTGTTATCATGCTGAAGACTTGTGCATCCAGGTGTCACTCGTGGGGATCCATGAGGTTTCTGCTTAAATCGTCTGCCAGAGTAATTTTCCTTCCTGGCAGGAATTGTGCCTGCAGGTGCACTTGGTAAGTCAATGCTGTTTCCCACAAAGTCATGGCTAGTCTGTAAGAATGAGTGCCCCCCCTGCTTGTTTATATACCACATTACCGTGGCATTGTCTGTCTTTATCAGTAGTTGTCCTTGAAAGCTGTCAGGGCATTTTGAACTGGTAGCATCTCTTTTTGATTGATATGTAGATGCATTTGATTTGAGGTCCATGCACCCTGAATGCATCTTCCTGCCATGTGGGCCCCCCAGGCATAATCGGATGCATCCGTTGTTAGTGTTTGCCTGGCTGGGGGTAATGTGAATGGCTATCCCTTGTTTTGGTGACAAGCCTGTGCCCACCATCGAAACTCCTGTTGCAGGCAGGGAATGAGAGTAATCCGTTTCCAGGCTGTGGCAATGTTGAGTCCAAACACTTTTTAGGTACTATTGAAGTTTCCTCATATGCAGTCTTGCATATGGAATTAGTAGGATACAGGATGACATGAAGCCCAAAGCCTGCAGAATTTTTCTTGCAGATAACTGGGCCTTTGTTGCCAGCATTTTGAAATAGGTAGTCAGTTGCCTTTGTTTGTCTGGGGTGAGATAAGCCATCTTGGGCAGTTGTATTTAAGCTTGCATCCAGGAATATTATCTCGAGAGGGTACTAGTTTTGATTTTTTTTCATTGACTGTGCACCCTAGGCATGTTAGAAGTCTTTTCACAAATGCCAGCTGCTGTAGAAGAATGTCCTTGTTCTCTGCTTGAATTAGACGGTCATACAAATAAGGATATATTTGTATTCCTCTGTCTGCAGAATGCAATTACTGGCGCCAGGCACTTTGTAAAGACCCTGGGCATAGATAAGCCAAAGGGCAGTACAGAGAATTGGTAATGCATTGAGCCAGCTTTGAATCTGAGGTATCTTCTGCATATTTGTCTGATTGGGACATGCAGGTATGCCTCTTTTAGGTCTTAAGTCACAAGCCAAGCATTCTTGCCCAGCATGGGCAGAAGTTGCTGCAAAGTCAACATCTTGAATTTTGGAATATCTAGGAATGCGTTCAAAATAGATAGGTCCAGTATTGGCCTCCAGGCCTCGTCCTTTCTGGGCACCAAGAACAGTCGAGTAAAATCCTTGTCCCTGCTCTTGCTCTGGTACTTGTTGAACGGCCCCCATGTCCATGAGGGATGAGGCTTGTTTTTGTGCCTCTGCCCATTGATTTTTTGGCAGATCTGGCCAGCCGTTTGCTTTTGGCAGGCTATGGAAATGGAACTTGTAGCCTTGTGACACGATATTTAAGACCCACTTGTCCTGGGTTATAATGTGCCAATTTTGTGAAAAAGTGCTAATTTTCCCCCTAAGGGGGCTGCCAGGAGATAAGTGCTTGGTACAGGCATGGGGAAGTCATTGGGACTGTTTCCTGAATAGTTGTGATTTGTCATTTCCAACTTTGGAGATAGAAGCCCCCCATTGCTTTGAGCGGGATGAAGCTTGCGCCTGGGTCTGCCCCTTTGTGGTCTGTCTGACACAGGAAAAGTCCAATTCTTTGTTGGCCAGTGTCTAAAACCTAGGTGGCTGTACTTGTAAAAAATCTTTGACAGTTTGCATAGAATTAGCTTTGTCCACCATTTTCTTTAACACCTCTTCTGCCTTAACACCAAACAAAATATCATGCTGTAAAGGTGCATCTAATAATTTAACTTTAACATGATCAGGCAGATTTTGTTCCTTTAACCAAGCATGCCTCCTAATCACACAACCTGTAACTGTGGCCCTGCAGGAGGCCTCTAAAGAATCAAAACCACATTGCAAAGTATGTTTTCCAACTTGTTCAGCTGCATGCAATAAATCCTGCATTTCCTTGTTTTCTGCACATTCAGAGTAACATTTTCTGTTTAAGCAATTCCATGGCATGTGAAACTGACAGTTTAAGGCCCTTATAGCCAAGGTAGCAGATGTGTAAACCTTTTTTTCCCCATCTATCCCAGTGCCCTAGAATCCCTGTCAGAGGGGGTTGGGTTTTTTGCAGCAGAAGCCTTAACTCCTTTGGGACCCTGAGAAATAGTTTCTGGGTCTGCAGCAGGGTTTTTAAAAAGGAATTTATGAGAGTCAGGAACCCTGTAATATCTGTCAGTCTTAGCAGGAGCTGGGGGGTAAGGAGTCAGGGGTAAGACTAGACTCCGAAAACATATCTACAATGTCTAACACAGGTGGGATGGCTAGTGGCTTGTGTTGAGGTAGTAACAGGAAATCCCAGAGCCTCTTTTTAAATTCTGAAAAATCTTGGCTCTTTCAGTGGAAATGCTCCCTCATAGTATGTAAGGTTTCCCCAAAAGAATAGTCCTCAAGAGGAGAAACTGAAGGTATAGATTCTTCAGCATCAGAATCCTCATTGGGGGGGGGGGGGGAGAATATTCCTGATCAGAAGAAATGGAAACCTGATCTGAAGATTCATAGTCCGTCTCTTGCCTAGGCCTCTTATCAGGAGGGGGATGGGAACCCCTGATCAAGGTAATCAAGTCTTCGGCCATTTTGAGCATCTGCTTTTTGGGCATGGAGGCCTGTCCACGTGGCTCTTGAGTTTGCTTCTTTGTCTTTGAAGGTGCTTTAGTCTTTGCCTTTGAAGTCTGTTTAATGTATAGATGTTTAGGTCCGAATACATCCTCAGAAGCCGGTGCCTGCTCAGCGGCTCCAGACCCATCTGAAGGAATAGCGTCCGAGGCTCCAATACCTTGAGTTTCCAGTTGTACAGCTGACTCCACGTGGGAGTCAGTAGCGGCCTGCGACTCTAAAGTAGCAGGCGTCAGGGGCTAAGAAATAGTGCCTCACTGAGAACCAGCGACTGGCTTAGGAGAAGCTTCATCGTTGGTTTTGGGCCTCAGTTGCCTTTCTTTTTCTTTGCATTTTTTTGTGAACTCCGGTAGTTGGATGGCTTTCCGATGACATTTCTGGATAATTAAACCTGCGTGCAAAGTAGCTTAATGCAAAATCATACAGACACTTAATAGTGCGTTGGTTAAATCTAGCAACCGACAACCTGGAACATTATGGTCAGGGCCTAGGCAAGGAATACAGGAAGAATGAAAGTCCTTATGAGGTATTTGCTTCCCACAAGAAATACAATTAACTTTTTCTGACATCGGTCTGGAGCAAGAAAAAAGTTTCCCCAATGGGGTACTTAGCTTTATAGAAGACTTTGGATCTGAAATTTGAACTCTAAAATCTAAGGTGTCGGCCGACCGGCACTTGCAAACTGCTTCTGCTTCGGGCACCGCGTGGCAAGAAAGACTAAAGAAAATGGCGTCTGCCGCATCTTTTATACCCCTGACGACCTGATGTCAGAGAAGGGGCGACAGCAGCCGACGGAGGACCCAGGACTTTGGAATTCGGGCAGACTGAGGGCAACCTGCCAGCAGGATTACCCAAATGTAATGACTGCAACAGTGAAACACGAAGAACATCCCCACAAGGGGCTAAAATTTTCACAACCTGGTCCTCACCAACATGGGTGACCACTGCATCTCCACAAGTATAGGAACCTCACTTGGTTAAATTTGATCACAGATAAGCCACATTTGAAGTAGCTATAACTTATTAGCAGACTAGTTTGGTAAACATTTCACCCCTTTGTCCCCTACATAAGGAATTCCCTCTACATCTCCCCCACCATGCATTACCAAATGGCAAGTCATTAATGCTCTCTGCAAGGGTAAAAACACACCCTCTATGGGACTGGATGGCATCCCAGATTGTTTTTTAAATGGTTTATGAGCTACCAACTCCATTAGGTACTCTATTCAACCACAGCCTGAGTCCATACCTCAGCTTTACAGATTTTTTTGCAGAATGTCCAGATTTCTTGCTCATATTTTTTGGTCCATTTTTCATAAAATTTTGGTTCACTGACAAATTGGTGGCAAATCATTGAAGATTTAAGTTAGAAAATAATGGACATTTGAGTTTCATTCTTCATATTCTTCAGAAAAGGCATGCTAATGCAAAATCTGTTATTCTATCAACTTTCTAAGTTTGTAAAAGCAATATTTAAAACTGTCCATATTTCTGGTCCTTTCCCCCACTTTTATTTATGGCTTTTCCAGATTTCTTGCTCCAAGAGGTTGAGAGGTATACTGGTTTTGTCCCCACTGAATAGAAAACAGCAACTCTCATCCCCCTTCATAAAGCGGGTACAGCAACAGATCATGGGCACTATAGACCCATAAGCTTAACCAGCCTCATCTGTAAGCCCATGGAACTAATCATCATGGATCTTTTAAATAACGATACAAGTGATTTCCAAACCATTGATCTGACACAATTTGGTTTTACCTCGACTTAGCTAAGGTTTTCGGCATAATCCCATATTCGGGCATCACTGATAAACTCGCCCAGTCGAATATCAACCATTATTGTCAGGTGGGTTGCTAACTGTCTCAATGACAGATCAAAGTTGGGGACTTTACTTCAACCAGTAGACCTGTCACCAGTGGGAGTCCACAAGGGTAAGTGCTGGGCCCCCTACTGTTTGGAATATACTTCTCAGAAGTTCAGGCCAAAACAGAGGGGCTGTGGCTGCCCAAGTTTGCTGATGAATGCAAATTAGGTGTAAACTGAATCCTCAAACAATGTCAATATACATCAAGAGGGACTTACACAAACCAATAATTTGTGCCAAAGTCATGGACTCAAACTCGGTGCTAAAAAAATGCATCATCCCGTTTGGTTAAAAACAATATCCCTACAGACTATCATAAGTAATAATCCCCCAAGTAACAACTCAGAAGTAAGAGACTTAGGAATGCAAGTTGACAGTAGCCTAAACTTTGTCCACCATGTGTCTACTGTTGTAAGAAAGATATTCTATGGCACACACGTCATTAGCAAAGGCATTGCTTCAAGAGCAAAAGAGATCATAACACCACTGTACTCGACCCTAATCAGGCCAATAATTAAGTACAATGCTCCCTTTGCTATGTATCTTAACAGGCACCTGCAGCAACTGGAGAGACCTCAGAGATTTCTAACAGAGAAAACTCAGGGTCATCAGCATGTCATACATTGACAGACGAAAGTCACTGTCACTGTACTCAGCAGCATACAGACTACTTATAGACTTGTGCCTGGTGCATGCACTACAGAGCAATCTCATATCCAAACCTAATGGAAATGGTGCACATCCACAAGTCAAATGAGACAAGGGTCACCCTTCTCCACGGACTTTAACCAGGCCTGCCACATAAAGAGGTCCTGCTGGAGAGGCGTGCGTCTCTCAGAGGCTGCCACTCTTCCGGAATAGGCTACCAGTACACAAACAAAGCCCCTCTATGACCTTGTTTAAGCATAGCCTTGATGACTGGATAGGAAACCGTAAATTCCTGCTGGGATTTCACCTATTACCATCCTAGATATGGGCAGTGTTTGGGTTTCTCCAATATTATACTGGGTACACACGGCTAGGCTTTTAAAGACATTCAGCTCAATAGCCTAGTAACCACCTATGAACCTATACAATCCCATCTTAATCTGTCCACACTTAAGATCCATGAACAGTGATATTTTCTTATATTCTGCTTCCCCCAGATCATCATTGTTCTGTTAATATTGTGAAATGTTTGCCTCCCTTCCATAAAACCACACTGATACATAACTATCAATTCTGGCATCACCTTTGCCATTCTTTAAAGCCATTATAGGCAAACACTTTATAACCATGGTTTAGAATGGAAATGGGCCTACAGGAAGCTGGATCTGATGGCCTTTACTCTAAGGTATTACAGCCACCACCACTTTCTTCCAGGATGTTGGTGATTTTCTTCCTCTTAAAATACTGTTAAAGCTTTCTGGGTCTTTCAGATTTTTTTTCCCTCCTAGCTTCCAAACTTCCACAAGAATACCATCTAGCCCTGGGGACTTTCCTCTATTTTGGTTACACATCAAAATGTTTATGTCATCCTATCCTAAGTGAGCCTCATCTACCTCTACCCTTTGCATATTTACTTCTTTCATAAACATTTCCATTTGTACCTTTTCATGATTTCCATACTGCTCTGCTTTACATAGATTTTTCACAACATTTCTAGTACCCCTCTACAGGAAATCTTGTTATGGTTGTTATAGGCTCCCTAAGCTTGGCGACAACTGTTTCTACTTTCTGTTGCTTGAGTCAGTGTTAAAAGTTTTTGTACCAGAGTAATCAAAAAACAATTGCTTAACAGCAGTACTTCTAAACTCATACATATTATCGAGGTAATACCTTATTTTCTGTTTAACATTCTGCAATTGCTCCTCTTCTTGTGTTGTAAGATTGGGTCTATATTATATTTTCAAAAGTTTCAAACATTGAACACCATATGAGCGGTTTGTAATTTCTAAAATACAATAAAAAAATAAAAAGAAAGAAACTATACTTACCTAAACGCTGTATGCAGGGGAGCAAGCCCCACTGCACCCCACACCCCCGCTACTTAAATATTCCTACTCAGAGATCGCACTCCATTGAAGTAAAGGGAAAATATTCCCTATGGCGATTTCAGTGTTATGCGTACAACGTTTTGACCAATCGGGTTCGCTCTATACGCGTTTGCCATTTACAATTTTCAATCACATGATAGGAACCTGTAAGAGTCACCTTATTCTGCAACACTTTCACCTTTGTCAGTCCCCTCTAAAGTCTTGTTACTTAATCTCTTTCCTTATTTCTACTCTATTTTTAAGCTCCACTTTAATTTTATCTCACTCCCTAACTCTATTTTCAGAAGAAATTTCTATCTTCTCTAACAACTCCTGAATAATTTTCACTACCCATTCCTTAAATTCCTCTCTCTTCAACACATAGATGGGATAGGAATTAATAAAGAGCTGAAGGATTTTATCTGGGAGGGAAAGATAGCAAGAGTTAAGTGGGATACTTCGAACATTGGAAGGCAGACTGGGAAAACCTGATTTTCAAGGGGTATTTCAGAGCAATACAGTTAAGGCTCCTATACATAGCACAAAGATGACGAAACAGTGGGGAGCTCAGCTAACAAGGAGTGACTGGAATTTTGGATGCAGACTATTAAGTATAACAAAAATCATGTGGTAATTTAGATTAATAAAGCAGCTAAAAGTATTCTAACAACTAAGCCACCAGGGAATGGAGAAAGGAGATTCTGCCAGTAGGGATAAATGATATTAGGGGTACAGAAAATAGGCAAGGGGGGTTGGAATTTATTGTAGAAAACTGACAAAAGAACCAAGGTATTGGGAGCAAATAACTAGAGAGGGAAAGGTAATAGAATGGGAACACACCAAGAATTTGGAGTGAAGGTTTGAGATTGCTATCATTCATTGATAGGTAAGGCACAGTACAGGCAGAGATAGAAATGGGGGCAGGCCCTAAAAACGAAAGACCAGCACTGGAGCTTTTAGTAGAATCTAGAACAAAACATAGCCATTAAGAAATTAATAATTAGTAGAGCACATCATATAAAATATTGCATAACTACAAGAATCAGAAGAGGTTAGAAAGGATTGGGAAGAGACTAGATAAGAAATTCAAAGAAACAATGGGGGGGTATATGTATTCCTCCCAATATGCAACAAAGTCTAATAGATTTAGGATCTTTGCTTGGAAGTGTTCACATAGGTATTTTTATACTCAAAGTAGTCTTCAAATAATTTTTCCTCCGGTAGACAACTGTAGGTGTGATGGGGAAGAAAGATGCAAGTTGGAATATATTTTCGGGGAATGTAATGAGTTGGCAGACTTTAAAGATTCCCTGCAGACTGTTTTGTAGAAGATACTGATTCAGTAAATTGGTCTAACTAAGGAATTTATTTTGTTGACCTATGATACAGAATCAGAATTGCCTAAACATATTAAGGCCTTGCTGAGTCTAATTATGATGGCTGCCAAAAAAGCAATTACTAGAAAAAGGAAATCAAAGTCTAAATCAACTTTTTAGAAGTAGCAAAGATAGTAACAGAGAAAACACTTGGAATTGGCATCTGTAAAAAAGGGCAAGAGCAAATTACCTAGGAAAAACAGTAACTGTGGGATCAATACATGCAGAGGAGGAATACGGTTTACATGAAGGCTATGTAATGTTTGACAGTTCCTGGATATATTCTAAGTGATGTATGATTACACACATTGCTGACCACTCTAGCTGCAATGTACAACATTTGCAACTGAAACTGTGACAGTAGGGTTTATTTTCAGTTATGTAAATGTAAGACTGTCATATGTGATAATTTAATAAAGATGTTTCTTGTTTAAAGCAAAAAAACAAATACACCCCTAATGCCTGTTAAGCTAATAGTAACACAAAACTATGGACATTTTGAAATATTTATGTTTACCCTCATAAAAGAAATAGTAACACAAAACTATGGACATTTTGAAATATTTATGTTTACCCTCATAAAAGAAACAAGTATTCCAGACATGACAAGCAGATACACACAGTTGCCTCTACAAGCAATCACTTACTTGCTAGAGGAAAACATATTCAGTGTTGTTTTTTTTATTTGCTTCCCCTTAAAACGTTTTACTTAATCATGCCAAGGGCCTTAATCCCATCATTCCCATATGCAAGGGTAAGAAGTGCATAAAGTTTTCTTGTAACATGCTCTTTTTAGACTTTCCTCTTTTTTTTTTTTCTTTAAAACATCTCCGTGCCTACATTCCTTAAAACAGCGAAAGAAAAAAAGGGGAAACACAAAGGGGCATCCGTTTATTTCAGTATCCCTATTGCACTCGAAAATAACTGGAAAAGCTTAACTTTATAGCATGCAGATTATGTCATGCCTTATAAAAATCTACTGTTAGAAACAAAACTGTTTTACTTAGTTAACTCTTTCCTACCTCTTCCTCTCCTAAATATTCTTTCAAACATTAATGGCATGATGTAGGGCATATACTTTGGAGTGAGTCCCCTGCAAGTTTAACAAAGTCAATAAAGTCCAATAGTTTCAGGATTTCTTGTTCTGTCAGGTTTCATAAATATAATTAATGCTTTGTAATCCTATATGTCAAATTTCAGAGATGCTGGATTCCTTCCCATTGATAATCTATAAAATCTAGTCTCTGCTTCATTTCCAACATACTCAACTGTTATTCTAGTTAACTCTTGTACTTTGTGCATCTTAAACATTTTCCTTTTTAAACATTGGAAAAGGTTTCACTGGCAGTCTCTATGGGCTTTGTTAGCAGAAGAAAGTACAGTTGTGTACACTTACCATAAATGTAGATGTTAGAGTGTCTTCACTGTTGCAGTCATGACTGTAGGGTTCTCCCCTGCCGGCAGGCAGTCCTTGGTTGGACAGAATCCCAAAGTCTGGGTCCGGCGTCGGCTGTTCAGCCATGCTCCCTGACGTCAGAGCGCCAGGAGTACAAAGCTGACAGCCGACGCATGTTCTCCAGTTTTTCTTGCCCCAGATGTCAGGAGTTCCAAAATGAGTAAGATCCCATACCCTTTGCAAATACACCTCAGAAGAATGGTGAAAAAAGGAACCACACAAAAGAAAAAATAAGAGGGGACAGGAGGGAGGGAAACCCAGACTGCAACAGTGAAGACACTCCAACATCTACATTTATGGTAAGTGTACACAACTGTACTATGTTCATCGTGTTTCACTGTTGCATTCATGACTGTAGGGTTGAATCCCAAAGCAGAATAAAAGGGAGGTGGTCATAAAGTAGAGGCGGCTAAAAGGCCCTGCAAGACTGCAGAAGCAAAGCCTGCCCTAGACTTAGAGTAAAGAGGTAGATTGTAGTGCTTAGAAAAAGTATGCACTGAACTCCAAGTTGCAGCTTCCAAAATGTCCTTGGTAGGAACTCCTCTGAGGAAGGCAGCTGAAGTGGCAGCAGCTCTGGTAGAGTGAGTCCTTATAGTCCCTGGGATTTGCTTTCCATGGTGTGAATAGCAAAATCTGATTCCATGAACAATCCATTTAGAAATGATCTGTTTTGAAATGGCTTTACCTTGGGAACTTGAAGCATAAGAAACAAACAATTGCTCTGATTTCCTGATGTCCTTGGTTCTCTCCTGGTAAAACGTAGTTGTCTGTGTACATCCAAGGAATGCAAGATCCTTTCCCCCTTATTTTGAGGACTGGGGAAAAAAGTTGGCAAGTGAATAGTTTGATTTAAAGCCACTTTGGAAACCACCTTGGGCATGAAAGTAGGATTAGTCCTTAAAGACACCCTGTCTTGATGAAAAATAATATAAGGTTCCACAGCCATGAGAGCTTGCAACTCCGAAACTCTCCTGGCAGAGGTCAGAGCTAACAGGATGGCTGTCTTCCAAGATAAAAACTTGATGTCAGAAGTGGCAGCAGGCTCAAAAGGAGGTAAGGTGAGTTTTTCCAAAACATAGTTGAGATCCCAAGCAGGAATGGGAGGAGATCTAGGGGGCCTTAAGTTCTTAGCTCCTCTGAGAAACTGTCTCATGAACTGGTGGGAAAAGATTGGAGGGTCTGTATTATGAGCAGAAATAGCAGAGGCATGTATCTTTATGGAAGAGAAAGAGAGACCCTTATTGTAAGAGGTCTGTCAAGTAAAGTAAAATCAGAGGAATGTTAGGAATAAGAGGATCAGAATCCTGAGCCTGCATCCAGGAACAAAATCTTTTCCATTTTCCTGCATAAGATTTTCTAGTGCTAGGACGTCTGGCTTCTAAAATGACATCCATAACCTGCTTGGGTAGAAGAGAACGAATCAAAGACCCTGGATTAACCAGGCTGGCAGGCTGAGAGTTTTGACATGGGAGTGCAGAACCTGACCCTGGTGTTGGGACAGAAGGTTCGGAGTCTGTGGTAAAACCCAAGGGGGCTCCAGACAAAGGTTTTTCAGTGTTGGGTACCAAAACTGTCGAGGCCAATTTGGGGCCAGCAAGAATATCATCTTGGCCTTGTCCTGTTTGATCTTTAATAATACCCGTGGAAGAAGAGGAAGAGGTGGAAAGGCATACCCAGAGAGGTTTCTCCAACTGAATGATAGTGCATCCACTTTCCAAGCTAGTTCGTGGAATGTCCTGGTGCAAAAAATCTGTAGTTGATGATTGAGGTGGGATGCAAAGAGGTCTATGTGAGGACATCCCAGGACTGCTGTAATCAACTTGAATATTTCGGTGTCCAGCATCCATTCGTGTGGGTCCGATAGGTTTCTGTTCAGTCTGTCTGCCAGGAAGTTTTGCTTCCCTGGTAGAAACTGAGCTAGAAGGTCCAGTTTGCAAGCTAGAGCTGTGTTCCAAAGATCCATGGCTAGTCTGCAAAGGGGATAGGAATGAGATCCCCCTTGCTTGTTTATGTACCACATAACTGTGGTGTTGTCTGTCCGTATCAGTAGTTGTCCTGGTTGTAGAAGATTCCTGAAGGCCAACAGAGCATTCTGAATGGCTAACATTTCCTTTAAATTGATATGCAGGTGCTTCTGATCCTTTGTCCAAAGGCCCTGCAGACAGTTGCCCTGAAAATGGGCTCCTCATGCATAACCTGAGGCGTCCGTGGTTAGTATCCGAGTGGCAGAAGGCAGACCGAAGGGTTTTCCTTTGTTTGGAGTACATGCCTTGGACCACCAAAGAAATTCCTTTTGAAGACAAGGCAGGACGGAGATCTGTATGTCTAAACTGTGGCAATGCTGAGACCATACACTTTTTAGGTACCACTGTATTTTCTTCATATGTAGTCTTGCATATGGTACGAGAAGGATGCAGGAGGCCAAGTAACCCAAAGCCTGCAGGAATCTCCTTGCAGATAGCTTTATTTTATTTTATTTATTTTACATTTGTTGAAAGGGCTAGTCTAGCTGGATACATGTCCATTTTCAGTAGAGGCCCGGGTTGAAAAGCTCCACAATAAAGAGGTAGTTAATGTTGAGTTAATGTTGCCAAGGTTTTGAAAGTTGAAGCCAGCTGTAATTGTTTTTCTTATGTCAGAAATGCTATCTGGGTTGTTGTGTTTATAGAAGCACCCAGAAAAAATATCTGTTGTGAGGGTGTCAAATTTGACTATGTTTACAGTGAATCCCAAGAACTTAAGATTCTGAACAAACTCTAGATGCTGGAGTAAGACATCCTTGCTGTCTCTGCCTGAATAAGAGTCGTCCAGATAAGGGTAAATTTGAATTCCCTTGAGTCTGCAATAAGCTACTACTGGAGCCAGGCATTTGGTGAAGACCCTGGGCGCAGTAGACAATCCAAAGGGCAGCGCAGAGAATTGATAGTGCCTTGATCCGGCCTTGAACCGGAGGTATTTTCTGCATTCCTGCCTGATGGGAATGTGTAAATATGCCTCCTTTAAATCCAAAATTACCATCCATGCATTTTTGGTCAGCATTGGAAGTAGCTGCTGTAGAGTAGGCATCTTGAATGTTGGTATCTCGAGAAAAGTGTTCAAGACTGACAGATCCAGAATGGGTCTCCATGAATTTTGCTTCCTGGGGACTAGTAAGAGCCTTGAGTAAAAACCTTGTCCCATCTCTGAAAGTGAAACTAGTTCTATGGATTTCATAGCCAAGAGAGCTTCCACCTGGTTTAAGGCCTCTAACCATTGATGTTTTGGAAGATCTGGCCATCCGCTTGGTCTTGGTAGGGTATGAAAATGGAATTTGTAACCTCTTGAAATCACATCCAGAACCCACTTGTCTTGGGTTATACGAGTCCAATTTAGGTGAAAGAGAAAGTTTTCCTCCGAGGGGGGCTTCCAGGCAAGAAGTTCCTGCAGCCCAACAGAGGGAGTCATCGAGTCTGTTTTCTATGAGCTTGCGACCTGTCCTCTCCTCCCCTAGGGGTGGAAGCAGTCCACTGTCTTGGTCTATAAGAGGCTTGCGTTTGAGGCCTTCCTCGGGAGCATCTGTATCTACCCCTCTGAGGCCTATCTGAATTGGGAAAGGACCAATTTTTTGTAAGCCAATTCCTACTAAATCTGGGTGGCAGTACTTGTAAGAAATCCTTAACTGTTTGCATGGATTTTGTCTTGTCCTCCATCTTCATCACCTCTTTAGCTTTAGATCCAAACAAAACATTATGCTGAGCAGGAGCATCCAATAATTTAGCTTTTACTTGATCTGGCAAATTTTGTTCCTTTAACCATGCATGCCTTCTAATGACTGTGCCAGAGGCAGCAGCCCTACAAAAAGCCTCCAAGGCATCAAATCCACAGTGTAAACCATGCTTCCCAACTTGTTCAGTGGCATGCATTAAGTCATGTAATTCCTTATCTGCACAGGCAGAAATGGAAGTTAGCTTTTGTTTTAAAACAGACAGGAGAAATTGCTGGTATTTCAGCATATGAAACTGACAGTTTAAAGCCCTAATAGATAAAGTAGCAGAAGTGTACACTTTTTTGCCCCATCTTTCTAAAGATCTGGAATCCTTCTCAGTGGGGATGGGGTTTTTAGCATAAGCGGCCTTAACCCCCTTAGGACCCTGAGAAATGGTTTCAGGGTCAGCAGTAGGATTCTTGTATAAAAACTGGTGGGAATCAGGAACCCTATAATATCTGTCTGGCTTAACAGGAGCTGGAGGAAAAGAGTCAGGAGTTAAGTTAGCCTCCGAAAAAGCATCATCCACAATATCCAAAATAGGAGGAATAGCCAGGGGTCTATGTTGGGGAAGAAGAAGAAGAAAATCCCTTAGTCTTTTCTTAGATTCTGAGTACTCCTGTCCTTCCCAGTGAAAATGTTCCCTCATTTCATGCAAAGTTTCCCCAAGAGAGAAATCCTCAGGGGGAGAAGCTAAAGGAATGGATTCCTCAGCATCAGAATCCGCATAAGGAGGGAAAGAATATTCCTGGTCAGAAAAAGAAACTGAAGAAACAGAAGCCTGATCAGAGGAGTCATAACAAACTTCCTGCCTTGGCCTTTTATCTGGAGGGGGATGTGAACCCCTAATCATAGCAAGTCCTCCGCCATCTTAAGTAACGGTTTCTGAGACTTGGGTGCCGGATCAGAAGAGGCCTGGGCTGCAGTCTTTGATTTGGAAGGAGTCTTTGCCTTTGTCTTTGGCTTTGCCTTTATTAGAAGCTGAGTAAGCCTGAAAACCCCTTCGGAAGCCGGTACCTGCACAGCGGCTCCAGACCCATCCGAAGGAGCATTGTCCGAAGGTCCTGCAACAGAAATATTCAAAGGCCTAGTTGGCTCCTTGTGGGAGTCCGTTTCGGCCATCGGTTCCGAAATGGCCTATGACAGGGGCTGCAAAAGCGCCTCACTGACAACGGCCGAACCTGAAGCTGGCTCTGCTTGTACAACATCATCTGATTTGGACCTCGGAGGCCTGTCTTTATCCTTGCGTCATTTTTGAACTCCGGTAGCCGGAACCATATCCGACATTTTATAATTAAAACACCTACCGAAGTAATAAAATGCAAAATCGTACCTTTGTTTAATCGTACGTTGATTGAATCTAGCACAAAACCGACAACTAGCTACGTGTTGGTCAGGGCCCAAGCAAGGAATACAGTAAGAATGAAAATCCTTATGAGGTATTTGCTTCCCACATGAAATACAACTATTAACTTTTTCTGACATCAGACTGGAGCAAGAAAAAAAGTTTCCCCAACGGGGTACTTAGCTTTGAGTAGGAGAAGAAAGTCTTCGGACTGAAGTACGTTTATAAAAAATTGTCAGGAGTCAGCCGACCGGCACTTGCGAACTGCTATCACCGCACGGCAAGAAAGACTGGAGAACATGGCATCGGCTGTCAGCTTTGTACTCCTGGCGCTCTGACGTCAAGAAGCATGGCTGAACAGCCGACGCCGGACCCAGGCTTTGGGATTCTGGCCAACCAAGGACTGCCTGCCAGCAGGGGAGAACCCTACAGTCATGACTGCAACATTGAAACATGAACATCAAGAAGCAGAAACTCCTTTCGTTTCACAGCTCACTTTTTGTTGGACAAACTTTTGTATTTCTTCCTTAGCATGTTCTGTATCAAGAAATGATTTTGACCCTCCAGGAAAGAATATTCCAGAAATAGCTGGATACAGCAGCTTGAGTCTCACGCCTGCTTAACTTTCTCTGATTAGTGGACTAAATTTACTTTTCTGCCTGGGTGTACAATCATTTTACACAAACACACTATAGTCTCCCACTTACAGTACTTTGTCCTCCTGCCATAGTTTTGCCAGAATCAACTATTTCTGCTGGTAGGATTGCAACTTTGGTATTAATGGTCTAGGCTGCTTTCTGATTATCAGGTTTGTAGAACACACACACACACACACACACACACACACACACACACACACACACAGTACCATTTCAATTAACTGCTGTGGAATACAGGTCCAGTTTGAGCTTTCATAAAATTAATACATTTTGTTCCTTATAGCTTTTCTCTGGTACAGCACAAAAGCTCAGGTTTTGTTTCATATTCAGCCAGCAGTTTCTTTATTTTGACCTTAAATTTTTGCTGTTTTATCATCTCATCTCAATATCTGCTTAAAGCTTCTTACATTTTTTCCAGTCTTTTGTTATTCGAGTTGATATGCTCCTTCAGTGTTTGAGTACATCTGACATTTATCTCTAGGTTACTCAGTCATGTTTTGCAATAAAGCTGGAGCTTGCACTGTCTTTTGCTGAACAGCTGCCTAATTCTTCCTGGTTCACAGGCATTTACTAGGCTAATGGCCCTGGAGCCTTTACAAGCCTAGCTCAAAGGAGTACCCCTGGCATTGTGCCACCAGACCTTAGTTCCCAGTGCCTCTGTTGAATAAAGCCACTGAAGTGATCCCTGGGGTGATTTTTTTTTTTTTATTTCCCATCCCCTCATCCGGATTTCTCTTGAACAGGGCCAGTGAGGTGCTCTGCTTGACATGTATGGGAAGTCTATTCCATAGCATGGGCAGACTGTGGGTTATGAACTTTTTGTTCCAGCATGTTCTGTTGATTGTGGTAATGAGGTTGAAGTCTCTGGAGCATGTGATGCAGAGAGATTGGGAGACTTCTTTAGATGTAGCATTTCTAACAGAGCTGGGTCAGACATGGCTTTTAAGTCAAGCAGAGATCGCTTCTAACTAGGCGATATGAGACTGAGAACAGTTGGAGTTTTTTGAGTCTGTCCATATAGGACAAATGTTTAAGGCATAGGATCCTCTTTGTAAGGTACTTTTGTGGACTCTTCAGTTGTTGCAGGTGTTTGGTGGTACACGCCAAATGGGGCATTGCACTCAATGACTGGCCTAATGAGGGAAGAGTAGAAGGAGACGACAGATTCCTTCCAGGATGCAAAACCCTTAGTAATGAGATGTGCCACATAGGACTTTCTGACTACACTGGCAATATGGTGGTCAAAAGAGAGGTTGCCATCAATCTGTTTCCCAGATGTCTTATAACGCCTTCTGTGTTCAGTGGACTACCATCAATATGGTAATTCATGGGAACCGTGTTTTTCCCAAAGGGGATAACAACACATTTTTTGGCATTGAGCTTAAGGCCATGGTTCTGACACCAGTCATTGGTCTCAGTGAGGCCTTTCTGTAGGATGTCAACATCACTCCAGGAGTTAATAGCTCCCAACTTGCAACTGTCTGCAAGCTTTATCAGCCAGAGTCCCTTTGTGTTGGCCTGGACTTCAGAGAAGTACATACTAAACAGGACAGGAGACTCAGGACTGAACCCTGTGGGACTCCACTAGTGTCTCGTCGGCAGTCTGACTTGGAGTCAGACACTTTCACACTGTGGGTTCTACCTGTGAGCCAGTTTGCAACCCACCTAGTGATATAGGGGTTGATGCCTAGCTTAGTGAGTTTTTCTAGTATTCCTGAGTGGGGAATGGTATAGAAGGCCTTGGCCAGATCAAGTTAGGCTATATGAGCCACCTTGCCTTCATCCACAGCTCTGGTGACTGACAAAGAAGTTGACCAAGTTGAGCAGTCATGCTCTACCCTTCTTAAAACCAAACTGTGTGGGATCCAGAGTTTGGAGATTCCCTATACCCTTGTTTATTAGGTCCATGATTATTGTGTTCCATAGCTTTGCATATTAGACTTGTCAGGCTAATGAAGCAATAGTTCCAAGGGTCTGTAAACACTCCTATGTGGAGAGGGATGACTGTAGCAGTGTGCTATTTGGTAGGGACAAACCCTGAGATGAGGCCATGACTGAACAGTGCACACAGGTGAGGTACCAGTCCACTCTGTAGTTCATGCAGAACACAGCCAGGGATATTGTCAGGTCCCATGCAAGCTGTATTCTTGGCCTTGAACAGTGCTATTTTGAGCTGTGCAATACTGGGTGGGTGCCTTGCAATCTACTGGTATTGTGACTAGTCTCTTGAGGGGGTAAAGCTGGCACTGAATCTGTCGCCCAGTAGATTGGCAATATCTGTTGGCTCGATATAGGATTTAACATTGTGCAGTAGCTCAGAGCAAATATGGGTATTGCCGTGGAGATTCTTTATATAACTATAGAAGGCCAGTGGTTGTCTTTGCTATCTGCTGCGCTTCTGTTCTCCTAGCTAGCTTTAGGGGATTTGATGAGGGATCTCAACTTTTTGTGGAGGATAAGGGAGTTTTTCCAGTCTTGGAACTTCATCCTATTCCGCATCAGTTTCCTCCTCCTGTTGTAGAGTTTGTTTATGGCAGGGGACCACCAGATTGGCTTTTTTTTTTTTGGAGAAGAGCATCTTGGTTCTGTTCAGTATGGCGAGATCCACGCATTTCTGTACATGTTCATACAGTGCATTGGTGTATGATTTGGCAGTTATGCAACTGATCTCCATTTGCATGGGTGCCGTGAAGTTAGCCACCTCTGTTTTTAGGAGCCCAAAGTGCCTTCTCACATTTTGTGATGGATTTTCTTTTGGGTTCTCTGAATTTCTTTTTAGCTGGCACTCAGTTACAGAAATTATCCAAAAAGACAAATTCACTGGCTCTCTAAGTTTCTGTTTTCCCACTGGAAGAACTGAAATTAAGCTGTCACTCAGTGTGCAGCCATATTGGAAGTCTCCCCTCCACCATCTTAACTCAACTCCTTGCGATTGCCTTTGTGATTTCTTGCACATCTCTCTTACTGGCATGCAGCCCCACTGCAATTTCTGGTTTTGTCTTTTCTTTGTGGGAGTTTCACCATCTGGGACATCCTCAGTGTCTCTGCAACATCTCTCCTATGTCTAACGCAGCTCATGCAGTCCATGTCTTCCATGGAAGACAGATTTCTACTGCTTGAGTTGTTTAGCTGTCTGCTTTATTTAAGCTTTAAAACATCCTTCATATTGTGTAACAAAAACATTCTCCACTGTACTTTAACTGCGCACTATTTCAACCATGCAGCTGTTTCACTCGTTCTTACCTCATTTATTAACTCTAGCATAGCCTTACCTCATTTATTAACTCTAGCATAGCCTTACCTCATTTATTAACTCCAGCGTAGCCTTTGTTTGTCCTAGAGTGTTTCTCGGTAATCTTTGACCAGCTTTATGAGCATCCCTGCAAATGTGACAACCAAGTCTTTTTGCCTCGCTGTTTATTTTATTTTTTTCTTTTACAGCAGAGGAATGGAGACCTGCAATAACATGCACGAGTCTGCTTTTTGCTGCCTGTCCAACTTTGTGTACCCTACTAGTATTTCCTGATTTCATGGTAGCAGCCAAATCTCGTGCATCACCTTGCATTACAAATTGCTCCAGTTCACTGTTGCTCGCTCTCTCTTGCATTCCAGTTATCCTGATATTATGCCTCGAGTTGTTTTCAGTATCATCCATGTTTTCTCACTTCTGTATGTTATGTGCTGTAATCTGAATTTGTTCCTGTGGCTCTGTTTTAAGTTGTGCTTTATCTTCATCCATGTCTTGCAGCTTTTCCCTTCTAGTATTTCCACTTCTGTTTGTTGTTCTGTTGCCAACTTAAAGGAGCTCACATCCTAGTCTGCAGTGATTACCTCTTAACAATGCACAATTGCTCTTCCTTATTTGCAAGTTTATAAATGGCCATTTGTTTCCTCCTTTTGTTCCTGTTCACTCAACTTTCTTTCTGGGTTGCTTTTTCTCAATGGAAAAAATATTTTTCTCCAAACATCTGCAGGCCTTTTCCAGAGCTTTAGGCTTAGGCATGCTGCACCGTCAATGACGCCAATTTTCACTGATAAATGTAAAACGTCAAAAGCTTTTATAAAGCAAACCAAACCATCACAAATGGAACAAGCAAAGACTGCAAAGCCACCTACTGGTTTGGAGATCACATGGTTAAACATTGCCCTCAAAACAAAAAATTAAACTTAGACCCACTTAAATATTATACCCATCAGGCTTCTCAGAGGTGGGACAGGAGCAGAGATGAACCAAAGATGAGGACTCTGACAGTGAGAACTACCAGTGGTACCTGCACTCTTAAGGATTTTTTTTCTAACTTCTTCAAAGACTAAATGGAACCTACAATATCAAACACCTGGCTTTTTCACTAAACTGAAGAAAAAAAAAAAACAGTAAAAAGTTTCCACTTTTCCTTACTGAATAATTTACCATTACACCATGGTGGCTAACATTCTTTTTCTGTGTCACAAAGATAAAAGTCTGACTGCAAAACCACAGACTCGTGAGCTAACAGAGCTGGAGAAGTCTGTGTGAGAACAGCTAAATCTATTTCAACCATCTCTTAACAGATGGAGTCAGCCCAAACAGCTACACTACTGACACCCACTGGTGAGACAGGCGTATGGCATGTATCATGTGAGCTAGGGACTTGTACTGGATGGAGAGTGTATTCCAGAGAATGTGAATTCTCTGAGATGCATATCTGTCTCTCCAATATATCTTATTTATGTCAAAAAGAAACTTTAGGCCTTTGGATCTAGCAGTTCTGACACTATTTTATGGACACACAAAAGGTTCAGAGCATGGCCCAAAGATGCCCTGTTAAGACATGCATGGATCACCTCTACAGAGTCGATAGGAGACAGAGTAATGAGATAGGGCTTTGAGTCAATCCACATACAATGGCACGTTAAGGGTTGTATTTTTTAAGGAACTTTTGCAGACATTCCATTTGTTGGTCGGGTAGATACTGACAGGGGTATTATACTCTAGGATAGGTCTGATGAGGGCCAAGTACAGTGATACCTATAGTGATACCTCCTTGGACCTACATGCCATGCCCTTTCTTGTAAGTTAAAGATCACAGAAGGATTTTCTCACTACCCTGACATATGCTGGTTGAAGGCTAGGTTACTATCTACATGAGTTCCCAAGATCCTTGACTACTGAGTGAACTCTTAGGGATGTTTCATTGATTAATTAGTTTGAGGTAAAAGACTTCCCAAAAGATACAATAATGCATTTCTTGGTACTGAGTTTTAAGCTGTGGCACTGTCATCAGTGATTTCTCTGTGTTAGACCTTCTTATAGGGTATACGCGTCTTGGGGAGAATTCTAGGATTGCTCACAGTTTGTAATCAAACTTTATCAAAGATCTTTGATATGTTTGACTTCCTAGATGTAAATGCCAAAGACGAGTGGACCCAGTACAGAGCCTGGAGAGAGACTCCACTAGTTACTAGCCTAGCCTCTTTGTGAAGGTAGTCTCACCAATACCAACCTCCTGGGTCCTATCCATGAGCCAAGCATGTTAACCAGCACAGTACACAGGGGGTTTATGCTTAATTCTGTAAGTTTAACAACGTCATACTGGAGTGCTGTTTCAAAATGCCTTAGCCAGATCAAAGTAGGCAGTATGCACTGTTTTACCTTCATTCATTGCCTTGGCAACTTTCAAAGTCCACAAGGTTCAGTAGGCATGACCTTGCTTTGACAAAGAAACTGGGATGCAGCCAGTGTCTGGGGGTCACCAACACCAACGTCTTTCCTGAGGACTTCCATAATACTTCCTTCCATAGTTTTGCAAATAAAACCAGTCAGACTAATGGGGTTGTAGTTTCCAATATCTTTTGATGGTCTGCCCTTAAGGGGGATGACTGCCGCAGTCCTCCATTTTTGTGGCACAAAGCCTGTTTTAAGACTATAGTTAAACAGTAATACCACTGGCCCTGATAAGTCATGTTGCAGAATATTCAGGAGGAATCCTAGGATATTACTGAGGCTCAGCTCACTGAAGCTGTGTTTTTGGCTTTAGCGAACATGGCCAGAACAACCTCTCTGCTTACAGTCAGACGGGTTATATATGAGGGTATTTCGTTGGGGGGGGGGGGTGTTGGGGTTTGAGTAGGGAGTGAAGTTGAAATTGAATTTGCCAGCCAGATTCACTACATAACTCGGCTTATTGAACGTGGCACCATTAACCAGCTCAGCATACTGCTGTGTGCTGCCTTGAAGATTTCTGACATAGTTGAATGTGGCTTTATAGTGTTTTTTTGCCTGGGAAACACTTTTACCCTTGAAATTAGTTTTAATGGATTTAATTATCCCCTTACTTGCCCTGTTTAGTTTGATGACAGAGTTCTTATCTTTACAGCAATTACACTTCCTGATTTTAGACTTTTTTTGGTGTTGTTGCACATCCTGTTTAACTTGGATACCACCAGGGTGGTTTACTTTTGGAGTTAGGTTTTTGCTAACTTCTGGTAGGTACAGCAGCCTCTATGCATCCACTGACATGGCTGTACAGGGTTTCTGTGAACAATTCTGCACAATCTGCTGTGTTCTCTGGGCTTGAAAGGGTATTACATTTTGATAAACTCACTTAATAAAAGGTGGTTTTGCTTTGAATAATGCCTGTTAGTGGATTCACTGTCATGACGGTTGATTTTGATGGAGAGAGCTTTTTAGTCAGACCCTTAAAAGGGAGGACATGACACTAGAAGGAGTGCAGTGTTCTCATACTTGTGAGTAAGAGGTCTAGTGAGTTGGAACCTCTAGTGGGTGTATGCACTAACAGATCAAGACTATATTCCTGAATCTGTGTCTGCAGATTTGAGGCAACGTAGGATTTCCATAGGTAGGTACTAGGCTATCTGCCCGAAGGCATTTATAAGCCTAGCCAGAATGTGTTGGTTTTCGCTGCCCCCTTTGTGCCCTGTGCAGCTGTTCAGCACAGCCACTGAAGTGATCCCCAGGGTAAACTGTTTCCCATCCACTCGTCAAGGTTTCTCTTGAGTGTTAGCAAGGCGCTCTGCCTAATGTAGATTGGAATCTTGTTCCAAAGCATGGAAGTCTCTGGGACAGGAATCTATCCCTCCAGGATGTCTCATTTATTGTTGTGGTGAGGTTTAGATTCCTAGAGCGTGTGGCTTGAGGGGATATGGTTTTCTTTAGGTGGAGCATGTCCATCACCTGTTGCAGGTCTTGTAAGGTACATCCCAAATGGGGTGTTATACTCTATGATGGGTCTGATGAGTAGAGGGGCATAATGACCTCTTTTGATATGGATGCAAACCTTTTTGTTATTAGGTGGGCCACATAGAAGGATTTTCTAACCACTTTGGCAATGTGATTATCAAAGGAGAGATTACCATTTACTTGGGTCCCCACATCCCTTAAGTCTTTCGTATTTAGGGGACTACCACCTATGTGGTAGTTTGTGGGTACTTTTTTTCCCAAAGGGGATGACTATGCACTTTTTGGCATTTAGCTTGATTTTTATCAGCTTGATTAGCTGATTTTGATACCAGGTATCAATCTCAGTGAGACCCTTTTGGAGGATGTCTGTGTCAGCCGGAGTGTCAATTATAGCCCCTAGTTTGCAGTCGTCTGCGAACTTGGTCAGCCATAGTCCTCCTGTGCTTGACTGTACCTTTAAGTATATGCCGAACAGGAGGGGTCCTAGGATTGAGCCCTGGGGAACGCCACTTGTAACCGGTTTAGAGTCAGACCTAGCTCCCGCAACTCTCACCATGTGGGTTCTGTCCATGAGCCAGTTGGCAACCCATCTTGTGACGTAGGGGTTATGTTCAGGCTGGTGAGCTTGTCTATAATACCAGAATGTGGAATGGTGCTGAAGGCCTTTGTGAGGTCTAGGTAGGCTGTGTGTACCATCTTTCCCTTGTCTATAGCCTTGTTAACTATCTCAAAGAAGCCCACCACGTTCAGGAGGCATGAACTGCCCTTAAAGCCAAACTGGGTAGGGTCCAGAGTTTGGAGGTTCCCAATGTCTCTGTTAATGAGTTCCATGATGATGCACTCCATAGCCTTGCAGACCAAGCTAGTCAGGCTTATAGGGCAATAGTTCCAGAGGTCTGTTCTGGCTCCACCTTTGTGGCGTGGAATAACCGTTGCTGTGCCCCACTCTATGGGTACATAGCCTGTGGAGCAGCTGAGTTTGGACAGTGTGTTTAGGCGAGGGGTTAGTTCATCTTTGAGCTTGTGTAGGTTGCAGCCTGGGACATCGGGTCCCATTGATGCTGTGTTTTTGGCTTTGGAAAGGGCTGTTTTAACCTGAGTGTTTGTGATTTCAGGGGCTCTACCTTCTTCTGGTATGGTTATGGGGCCTTTTAGAGGTGAGAGGGGGGTAAAGTTTGCACTGAACCTGTCTGCCAGGATGTTGGCGATATCAGTCGGTTCAGTGTATTGTGCCATTCTGCACTAACTCCGAGCAGATCTGAGCATTGCAACTTAAATTCTTGACACACCTAAAGAATGCCTTGTGGTTATCTTTGGAGTCCTTGGCAATTTTTCTTCCGATGCTCGTCTTGGATGATTTTATGAGGGATTGTAGTTTCTTGCCGATACTGATCAGGGATGTCTTCCCTTCTTGGGATTTTACTCTTTTCTGTACTAGTTTCCTCTTATTGTAAAGCTTGTTTATGGCAAGGGTCCACCAGGCTGGTTTCCTTTTCTTGGAGGAGCGAGTCTTGGTTTTGCTTGGGATAGCACAATCCATGCATTCTTGTAGGTGCCCGTAGAAATCATTAGTAAAGGATTTTGCAGCTTGGAGCTTTGAAAATTTCCACCTCAGTCTCAAGTAATGTGAAGTTTGCTTTTGAAAAGTTTTTTAAGGTTGTTTCCTTGTCCGGGGGGGGGGGGGGGTGGATCTCCAAAGTGATTTATTTATGGTCAGATCTAACCAGCGAGGGGGTTGACCATGTTGGTGATGACTAGGTCCAATAGGTTGTCACCTCTGGTGGGAGTGTTCACCAGTTGATCCAGGGCGTTTGAGTTTATAAATTCTAGGAAATATTGGACAAGGGAGTTAATACTGGAGTAGTTCTCCCAGTTAATGTTTGGGTAATTGAAATTGTCCAATATTAGGGTGTTTGGTAGGACCTTTAGGTTTCCAGAAACACAGAATGGGGGTCCTGGGACATGTTGTGTGATCTGTAGCAAGCTACAATTTGAATTGCAGTTTTACCCATTGTTAGTTGCATGTGGATGATCTCTGAAGCATCGTGCTGTGCCACTATCCTGGAGGTGTGGGTATCCTTGATGAATACGGATATGTCCCCACCTTTTATATTTCGGTCCGGGTTTTGTGGCTGAAAAATATGGTACGAGTTGTAGCCTGGTAGTGTTGGTGTGCTTTCTGGACCCTTAAACCAGGTTTCTATTACTGCACATATATCGATTTTCTCCATACTGAGGAGTGTCTCGAGTACTTGCATTTTGAGGTTTAGACTTCTGGCATTGATTAGCATTACCCTCAGTATTTTGTTACTTGTGCTACTTACAGAGGTGGGTTTGTCTTTTGAGCCTTGCCTAAAAAAGGCACTAAAAGGGTGGCAAGAGCCTTGGCCAGTATTCGAAAGCCTAAGGGTGACAGGTGCAAGCTGTCTCTAACAAAGCAGCGTGGATTGTCGAGCATGTCATTCCAGGTGGACAGACACTGGATCCCCTTTAAATGACAACAGAAACTTAGCCAATTGTTGAAATTGATATTTTTTTCTCTTTATACTGTGGTATCATTCTTGGTGAGGGCAGGATGCTACTCAGGGTCATAACAGCCTGGGCTATGTGATCAGAGAGCTCTTCCATGTCTCTTTTCATGTAGTCCAGGGAGGTACGGCTCAGGTCATTCACACCAGCATGGACAATGAAAGTCATATTTGTACTTGTTCTGGAGTGACCCGAGTGCTTGCGTTATATGGCGGATCCTGGCACCAGACAGGCAGCTAACAGTAACCTTCTCCTTATTCAGCCTAGTGAGTGGGATGTCAGTGTTCCAGTCTATAAATGGGGTAATTAAAGTCCCCCACGAGAAATTTCGTTGGACAGAAAGGGTCTCTAGTACATCTAAGTATGCGCTGTAAGATTCTTTGGATATGCAGAGTGACCTACGGCTAGCTAGGATATGGTACAGAGTGGTGATCTGGATAAACTCCAGCACGTCATCTTGCTTAACCAACCGTAAAGGTATGCTTATTACTGACATATATTAAGATACCTCCAACTCAAGCCAGTCTGTGCAGCTACTGGTCTAAAGTGTGCAGGGCACCAAAACCTTGTACTGCTGGGGTACTCTGCCACTTTACATCATGTCTCCGTAACTGCACAGATGTCAGTATCCTCCCATGCTGACAAATATTGGATCCCTACTACCAAAATTAGAAACACCACAAAGTATCCAACTGCCCAAATAAATCCTGCAAGCATGATGAGTTAACGTACTGTTTATTACAAAAAATCACAAAGCGCTTTTCGTCAGGCCACATAGCCCAACTTCTTCAGATAATTATGCAATATAGGCCATACACTATATAGGAAGTGAAAAGTCAGTTGGTTCCTGAATCAGCAGGAATCAGCTGCTCTTAAAGTGGCAACCACCTTCACTCATTACCTAAAGTATATAGCTTAAACAGTTCTCATCTAACACTTGATAAATAGTGTAAAAGATCAGTGTAAAAAATTGGACTTTCAGCTTAAGTCAGGTTTTGCTGTTTTTCACTTACATGTTTTTTATTGACATGCTTTTAAGGTTTATTATACAATAGATAATTGTTTTTAGATTTTTTTACACTGATCTTTTACACTATCTATTTTAAAATATTATTTTAAAATATTGCTTTAAAACAATGTGTTAGATGAGAACTGTTTAAGCTATATACTTTAGGTAATGAATGAAGGTGGTTGCCACTTTAAGAGCAGCTGATTCCTACTGATTAAGGAACCAGCTGACTTTTCACTTCCTTTTCACTTCCTATATAGTGTACGGCCTATGTTGTATAATTATCTGAAGAAGGTGGGCTATGTGGCCTGATGAAAAGCGCTTTATGTGATTTTTTGTAACAGTACGTTAACTCATCATGCTTGCAGGATTTATTTGGGCAGTTGGATACACTGTGGTGCTTCTTTTGGTAGTACGGATATAGTTTGTCTTAAATATTGGAGCCCCTTAGAATGACACCAAAAACTCAGTCAATTGTTAAAATCAATCATCTTTTTTTTCATACTGTGGCATCATCCTTAGTGAAGGAAATATGCTAGGCTCATACCAGCCTGAGATAGTGACAGCATCATAATAGCTCTCTTCAAATAGTCCAAGGAAGTACTTCTCAGGTCATTTACACCTACATGGACTACGATGGAATCATACTGGTACCTGTGGTTGAGTTGAATGAGTGCATCATTTGGTGAAGCCACCATCTTCTTCAGCCTGGTTAAAGGGTCATAAGCATGTCTTACAATGGAGTCCCCTATAGCTAGAGCCCTAGGAAGTGTGTTTGCTTGCCTTATCAGCTTTGTAGTTGGGTCTCCACAGAGTGTGGCTCTGTGTGTGGTGTTAAGTGTTGCTTTTGGGTTTGCTTAAGATACGTTTTGCCAATGGACAGTCTAGGAGGGCTTTGCTGTTTAGGAATTGAAGTACCTCTGCATGTCTTGGTCTGTGAATGCACTATGCGCTAAATGTGGTGGGAGTGTTGTGTGGTTTTCACAACCTGGTATCTGCTTGATGTGTGAGTTTAGCCATCAGTGACATTGTGTAATTACACCTCTCACAAACTGTATCTGTTACTTTAAGGATAGCACGTCAGCAAACATGAGAACTGCTACATTGTCAAAGTCAAAAGAAACAAAAGCCAGTAATGCACTTGCCGTTCACAGAAGAATTGCTACATTGTCTCAGGATACCCACTAGCCATCAACATTGTTGCAGAAAAGTTAGGAAACTGCATATTCACGTTGCTTGGTCCTTTAATTGGTGAGTTACAAGAGTGTAGATTACTGGGGCTTACAGAAAGAAGGCCGTTAAGGGTGCTTTACTGGGACAGTTATAAAACACTAAATTCTACTAAATGTAATGGCACTGTCACTCAATGTACAAAGTAGGTGTTCTAAGCCTTTTGGTACATAACGTTTTTGCACTACACGTATTGTTTTACAGGGTACAGTTTTATGGACAGTTCTGCATGGAAAATTTGAGCGTTTCCTAACTCAGATAGACCAGGCACACACCTCCTGCCACAAAATGACCAATCCCACTCCCCCATTGTAAAAACAAAGTAAAAAGAATCCCACAAGTGCAATGCTTACAAAAGGTGATTTAATGGCAAATAATCTAACAGCAGTGGTCTGTCACTCTGCATGCAGTTAAACACAGTCAGTTCCAAATGAGCTTCTGTGAATAAGAAACAGAGAAAATGATGTATCCTTCACTAAAGTGAAAGTTAAATAATCTCCTTTCATGGACTTACTTCAAATAACTGTATGCTTTGAACTCACCTGTTTGATAGGCCAGCAATATTTCCTTTTTTTGGCAGTTATTCCTCGATGCTAAGATTTCTATCAGTGTTGGCTCATCAGTTCCAGAACCCTGTAATGCAGCACAAGCAACTAATCAACAGCTATTCTGACAAGCTACAGGTGCATAAAGCAAAGTGACAAGAAATGGAAAACTTGCATTAACACATATGGGAGTATTCCTGCTTACCTATGCAAGTATCCAACAGGTACAATAACAGCACTGGTACCTCACACAGAAAAGACCATATTCTTGATAACTGTGGCTAAGAGTATACACCAGTAATATCTGTCTATACTACTCAATGGGAGTTTACATAATGGTTAAGATGTTTATTGCACAGGCACAAGGTACAGGATTTAATTCTCACTTTTAGTCACTGTCTGGTGATTGACTACACATGTAAGAGTTGGCAGGCTGATTTGCCTAATATTTACCTATGAACCTAAACCCTCTGAAAGGTCACTTGGTTAAATAACATAAAAGTCAGAAAGGCATTTTATAAAGGTAATCATTTTTTTCCAGTTACATACTTCTCCTTGACACTGTCAACCTGCTATACATGGAGATGAAGCACATGGACCTGCCAGGTATACTCAAACATCCATGGCTGATCAACTTCTGCCCCTTTTCTAGTGGAGTGAAGGGAAGGTCTGAGTTGTCCTAACCAGTCCTCCAGACATTCTACCCTGCTGAACATGATAATGTGAATATTTCTGTCTGTCTGAACTACTAAACAGGATTTTGAGGCGACATGGGTTGCTCCTGGACTTTCATCATAGGCAATCTTTTCAGGAATACACAGACTTCTGAGAAATAGGAAGCTATGCTTGAATAACTCTTGCTCTTGCAAAGGGGTAGTGTGCAGGCTGTGATGCCCAAAACTAGATCCAAGAAGCTCTTGATGCATTAAACAAGACTGGGGTGGGATGTCCAAGTTGATCCTGCAGTGTAATAGAAAATATGTAAACATGCCTGAGGGACTTTCTCTGGATACCTATAAATGTATCCTCAGCATTAATTAAGGATCAAAACTACCAGGTGTTCAAACAATTAGCTGAAAAAACAGGGCAGATGGTACATAAGCACCAACACAATATTCTTCTTAAGTCTCCTTGTTGGCACTTAAAGCAGCATCTTGTAAACTGCTGAACCACAGTGTCACTTACCAACAGCTACACACTACAACTGGATGGCACTGGTGGGACTTACAAGGGTAGGACAAATGTTTTCAACGGTTATCCTATTGCGTACATGTGTAGCTATCAAAGGAATAATAGTCCCATGATGTGAAACAAAAACTACCATGTTTTTCTCATACAGTATAATTGTTTTCTGGTAAGAACTGCTGGAGCTCTTCCTCCTAACTAAATAGCACAAGTGGCAAGCAGTCCCTACCACTGGGAGCTCTTCCTCCTAACCAAATAAAAGTGGCATAAAGGGCAAGCAGTGTCTACCATTGCTACTATTTCTGCACAACAAAGTGCTCTGTATGTGGTACTTTCCAACAATGCCTTTGTCTTTGATCTTACACTATCACTAAAGTGAACATCTGCCATTCTAGAATCATTTGTTTAGTTTCCACAATGTCCACTCAATTCAGCCATACTGGAAGTCCAAATGCTGATACCATGCATGGCTAAACTCCTAGTAAAAAGTGGACTTAACCATGGAATATAACTTTCACCGATGGTGACAAATACACACAAGCAATATTAATGACTCAAAGTAGCTATAACAAAGTGATGTAATCAATGTGGCAAGTGACATGCGACTACTAAAACAACTGACACACCCAAATGACTGGATGTCACTATCTGACATCAAGATAGCAAGCACAGATGGGGTTTGAGTCCCATCATTGTCAACCAAGGGTGAAGTAACAGCAAGGTGCATACAAGGAGTACACATCTATTTCACTAACTCATCCACAAAATACACCCATAGTCCAAGTGCATTTGGAGAAAAGGACAGTTGTCCTTGGCATGGGTTTCCAACATATACATCCATACTAGACTGCATGCAGACCAATTACACAGCTAACTCTTTGGCCACACACCCTCAGGCCCCTTTCTCACTGCTCTGTTAACCAATATCTTCCAGTGCCCCATTAGCCACCAAATGCATTCTCCAATTCTCCACAGCTTTCTTACTGGAACTGCATTCCTGCCACTACCCTGGAAAAGCTCCTCTTAAACCAAGCCAAATATGAAATCATCAACATTAATCTTTCACTGGTAGTATCCCTAGCCAGTAATGGGAAGTATGTGCCAATCAGCTTATTAGAAAATTATACAGTTTGCCACGTAAACTAACACTGCATGCATAACAATAGATGCCAGCCATAACATCTTAGATGTCAATAAATTTAAAGAAAACACTGAAAATACAGATTATAATATATACAGGTTAGAGGACACAAAGAAATAAAAGGTAATAAAAAGATGTTAAGTAAAAACTAATACACCTGGGTCCACTACAAAACTAGATGGCATCTTCATCTCTCCAGCATATCAAAGCACACAGTTCTATACAAAGTTTTTCATCAAACCCCACAGTTCTTCAAATGACACCATTTCTTGCTGCTGGCCTCAGAAAAACAAGACTACATAAGAGTCAATTTCTTGCCACCAGTGGCCATCTATCTATACCTTTAATATGGCAGTCTCTCGCATATTATACTAGCACTTATTCTCTCCAGTACAATTTTCTCAAGTTGACTTAATTCTTTCAACATTTCTGATTCCCTAAATCTTATGATGAGAATGTTTCACAATCTCTATAATCTTTGGGTAATCAAAATTAATCTAAGTTATGTTAATTTTTTTCTGAACAAAATTCCACTGTCTCATTCCTACAGGTTAATCTTTTAATAAAAAAGACAGCTCTTCCCTTAATATTGCATCTCTAAATGTCCTGAATGCTAGGTACAATTTATCTCCTACCAACCTATAAAAGATGCTGTAAAGATTTAGATGGTTTAACCTTTTTCCATACTTACAAATTTAGTACATCTCCTTTATATCAATTCAATGGTTACATTATTAGTCATTGATAAAGTGCAAAAAATTAAATTATAAACAATAACTGGTCTTAATGTTATAAATGTCTAAAACCTTTGGGTCCCTCAAATCCACTGTACCAGAGATTAATCCAATCTTTCTCATTGCTCTAAATTTAAAGTCTTGTATCGGGTACCTAAAAGATAGATCATTATCGATGCTTGTCCAAAATCCCTAATCTCAAATGTGAACACACATTTCTAACCTTGATTATTTGTAGTGTCCAAACTACTAAACCTTATTTTTTTTTATAATTAAACTTGAGACCTATTCTTGTTGCCCATAAATGGACTATTAAATACACATTTAAATCACTGACATTAGGAAATCTGACCTCAGCTCCAACTTTATAACCACCTGCATATTTAGACCCAAAATTTGTTTGGCTTAGGCAAACCAGCAACTACCACATTATACAATATAAGCCCCAGAATTGACCTGTTGGGCCCCCTTAACAGGTAGCTACCTAGACATTTTACCTTTATATCTAACACTATGTTCCCATTCTGTTAAACAGACTACTTTAATTGTGAAAAGTTTTGTCAGAAACCAAAGACCAATATCAATCCTGCAGCAACAGAATTTGTCAATAAATATTTATGCCTATTTTTTTTCTACCCTGGTGACTTTCTGATTTGCAAGTCATTAAAAATTAAAAATGACAGTTTTTGTTTTTTCATCCTTTTTAATTACATTCACAAGATAAATCAGCAAATTTGGAAATCCAACAAACTTCAGAAAACATTTACCAATGTTTTACATTCAAAGAGAACAGTCATCCATTCCTAAGCCATGAAGACAAAAGAACAAAGATTGTTCATGACAGAGAGACTGGAAAAAAAAAATCACATTTTAACTCTGCATTCCTTAGCCTGGCATTATTTTAGCATCATAGCAGTATGTTGGGAAATTGTTGTTTACAGGTTCATAGGTAGGTACTAGGCTATTGGCCCTAGGGTCTATACAAGTCTAGCCAAAAAGGTATCCTGGCTTTCGCCACCCAAGAAAATTATTTTCCTGTGCCCCTGTCAAGCAGAACCACAGAAGTGATCTCCGGGGTAAATTTCCTATCTCCCATCCAATCAAGATTTTTCTTGAAGAGTGCTAATGAGGAGCTTTGTTTGATATAGATAGAAGTTTGTTCCACAGTATGGGAAGTGTCTGGGACAGGAATCTATCCTTCCCAGCATGTTCTGTTTATTGTGGTGACAAGGTTTAGATCCCTACAGCATGTAGCTCGGAGGGATGGGAATTTCTTTAAATGGAGCTTGTCCAACAGCTCTGGGTTTGACATAGCTTTGTATGTTAGGCAGAGATCGCCTCTGAGTAGGGCGATATGCGATACAGTAAAGCTGGAGTTTTTTTTAGACTGTCTGCATAGGGCATCTGAGGCTGGTAATCCTCTTTGTGAAGTATTTTGTGGCCTTTCTAATTGCTGCAGATGTCTTGAGAGGTGCATACCAAAAGAGGCGTCATACTCTATAATGGGTCTGAGTGACAAGTAGAGGGGAACAATGACCTTTTTTCCTGGATGAAAAACCTTTTGTGATGAGGTGTGCCACATAGGATTTCCTGACTACTGTGGCGATGTGATTATCAAAGGAGAGGCTACAGTCCACCTATGTCCGAGGTCTCATCACACTTTCAGTGTTAAGTAGACTACTGCCTATGTGGTGGTTCATGGGTAAAGAGTTTTTACCAAAAGGGATAACAATGCACTTTTTGGCATTGAGCTTGAGGTCACGGCTTTGACACCAAGCATCTGTCTCAGTGAGGCGTAGGATGTCCACATCATTAGGAGTTTCGATTATGGCTCCTAGTTTGCAGTCATCTGCAAACTGTTAGCCAAAGACCTTCTGTGTTAGCCTGTGCTTCAGAGAAGTAGATGCCAAACAGAACAGCACCCATGACTGAACCCTGTGGTACTCCACTTGTCACTGGTCTGAAATTGGATTTGGAGTCTGCTACTTTCACAGTGTGGGTTCTGTCAATGAGCCAGTTGGCAAACCATCTTTTAAGCTATATATTCTCATTGCAGAAACACATTTGTCCCCTACTGTTCACTTCATGAGCTTTTTTTTTTCTTTTACTTACCTCCTTTCTTTTACCTCAGTTTTAACCCTCAATAAACTGGCTGACCATACAGTCCCAGATTTTTTCCACTGCTTTTATTGCACAGTCATTGTTTTCTGCTACATGGGAAATGGCATTTTATCTACATACGAGAATTTATCCTGAATTCAAGCAAAAACATTTGCTGCTGACTCAGTATAGAGATGCTGCATGCCTACTGTTTCTTTTTTAAATATATTCTACAACACTGTTAACTTCCTCTGCTTCAAGGAGTCTGTTAAATGACTTTTGGCTACAAAATAACACTGTCAGTAGCATCCATAATGGGGGGATTATACACCACATAAATCTCTAGCACTGTCTTGTGCACTTAACTTTCCTGAATCTCAACAGCATACATCTCCTCTCGAAGATCTCAATGACATCATGTCTACTAAAATCCAATCTATAAGACTGCTTTGTTTATACTACACCTTGTGTTCAGGTCTTAAAACTTTCTTCTGTAAACAACTGATGCGAACATACGAGATCATTCTGTGTAAGCATTGTGCTTCAGTAAATTATGTATATAGTGAACAAACAGATGCGCTTTCCTATTAAAAAAAAGCGTATAGTACCCTCATGTACATGCAGATTTACCATCACTGAATGAAGATTTTGATTTCGTCCATACAAAAGCTGACTTGGTCTAACTATGCAAGTTATGAGTGGAGCTCTTTTCTGCAAAGCAGTTTTGAAACATGGACAGTTTTGTTTTATAGTGTTTGTTAGTTTGTCTTTCGGCTTTTTCCTGGTAAGGGGTCCCAACAGCGGACTCCGGTCCACTAATGATTGTCAGTAGATTTTTACGAAACGCAGAGGTACCAGCTCGACTCCCAACTTTCAATGAAGGCATGCCCATTTATGCACGCATGTCTTTCGAACGCTACCCAACCGTGGGGAGGATATGCAGACTCCACACAAGGCACACTCAAGCCAAGCCAAGCCAAGCTGAGAATCGAACGGGAGAACCTCTTGCTGTGAGGTAATGCTACCGCCGTACCACCGCGGCAGGGCAGTTTTGTTTTATAGTAAACAATGAAATTTCTGAATTAGATTGCGTTTTCCTAACTACTTCTCAATTTACTGTGGAAGTCAATATAACCCTTCAGATAATGCATTAACACTAATTGATAACACACTTCCTTTACTGTACTCTCATTTAAGCAGTACTGCTCTTAACTCTTCAGCATTAGTCCACATTTGAAGCTAATTTGTTAGGCATTCAGCGCCAAGCGCTCCAACAGCAATTAAAATTTGCAGCTCATACATGTTGTCCAGAAAAAAGTGTTCAGAAATAGTAGTAACCAAGTAGAAAAAATGTTGCAGATTCTGCAGAAATCTGAGTGGCTAGTTTGCAGGTTGATCAGCAAAAGTGTACCCAAAAACTGTGTATGTAAATCAAACAAATACCACCAATGACTCTTAAATCCACCTCAAATCCAAGAGCCATGTGTACACCAACAGTGAGTCACAGGACAAGTACATAAACTACAGCGCAGAAGCAGAATGACAGATGTCCCCAGTGTGAAAACAGCAGACTGCCTTAAGTTCCTCGATATTTCAGAAAAATGAAAAATAATGCTATCAAACTACAGATTAAAATTAATAGTAACAAACAGTCCAAAACTTCACATGTTAATAATTCTTCTATAAAATTAGTGAAGGAAAACCAGAGCAAAATTCACTGGATTAACTCCACTCTAATCACTTTGATTCACCAACTGGACTTCGTCAAATCAGCTTTTCAATAACAACTTTACCTGTGGAAAACTAAATGTACACATAATGAAAAAGGATTAAATAATGACTGAAAAACTGGTGTACAGTAATGAATCAAAACAAAGAAAAACTCATGAAAGTTTAGTGTACCAGTAGAAGGAAACCTGGTGTAAACAACCATCTTACAGCCCCCCCCCCCCCATAGCAAGGATCCACAATAAAAGGGTCAAAAAACAAGGTCAGTCTTGAACCTCAAACTCGCTGGGATACATTCTCTATGTAGGGAATACCTTTGTTAACAAAGGCATGTGTGTGTTTCATTAGTCATCACATGCCTTAGCCACAGGGGAACACAGTACAAAGTCAATTAAGTTGGTGCCAAAAATGCAAATAACCAATCCCACTGGAGAAGGGTACTCAAATAAAACAGAAAAATAAAATGCATATGAAAATAAAACTGTAAAGATGTGGCTCAGGTCCAGAATCCAGGCTCAGACAGCATACCCTGTCAACTGTCCAGAGATCTGCAGAATGCCCAGATTTTTGCCTCATATTTTTGATCAGTTTACTCATAAAACTGTGGTTTTCTGGCGAAAATCATTGAGGACTAAAGTAAGAAAATGAGACATTTGGGTTTCAGACTTCATAACCTTCAGACGATTCATGCTAACAAAGCTGTTATTCTATTACATTTCTATGTTTGTAAGTGCAATATCTTAAAAAAAAAAGTCCCTACTTTGGGGTCTTTGTCCAAGCATTATGTCTTTGCCCAGACTTCTTTCTCTAAAAGGTTGAGAGGTATGTCAAACAGGAGTACAAATAATGACCAATCCTTACAAATATCATACCAACAGTAACAGCCAAAACATCCAATCTGAAAAAAATTAAAGAAAGCCCAGTATTGAAGTCAATGGTAATACTACAAAACCAAAATAAGAAGTTCAGTCCAAAAGGAATCAGGTGGATGACAGGAATGGCCTCTAAGCAGCCTAAAAGTCAATAGGTCAATCCAAACTAAAAGAAATACTAATAAAACAAACTGGATTACAGAATTGGAACTGGTAATCAAGTCCTAGTCTGTTTCCACACAAAAATATGGTGCAACAAAACTCCCTTCAGTAAAAGTAGCACCAAGGTGACGAGATGACCCAAGTAAAAGGAGTTTAAGAAGCAGTGCAATAAAATAAAAAGAAAACAAGACCAATAAAATCACAGCCAAAGTGAAGAAAAGGGTGTGTGTTTGCCATTTCCCCAAATATTCCCTTTTTTCCAATTTACGGGGATCGCCAAGTTGTAAAACGTTTGTAGGGGTGTGTGTAGGACAGCTAAATAAAAAGTTTGAAGGAGTTTTTTCATCTCTCAGCACTTAGAGTTACAAGTACTTAAATTTCAAAAGGGAGCCCAAGAAGACCGGTTTATTTAATGGATTCAGTCAAGACTTTCTTGTGAACTAGATTCCAGAAGCAACTCACTGTGAAGTCGAAATCCTTGAGTATGCCCTGTTTGGGATTCTGCACGATGAAGAAATCAGTCAGGGATAAATCTGAATGCCCTTTGCCCAGCATGTCAATCACTGAAGCCTGACATTTTGTAAAATACTCTAGGTAGGTGTCAAGTCAAAGGGCAAAGATGTGAACTGGAAATTATCTCCTCCTGATGCAAACCTAATGAGCTGTCTGCTGCCAGTGGCAATGGGTTTATGAAGTTAGGCATCTTTCCAACCTACACTGTGTTGGAATAGAGGTGGAAGTCTCAAACAAAAACAACTTCAATCCGCGGGAGTGCTGGACGTGAGCAAAAGAATGTGGCATAAATGAAAAAAAATGCGTTTTCGACCAAGTCTGATCTACATTTCTAGTTTGAATGTGCATTTTTATTGTTTTGAAAGTATATTGTAGCATAAACTAGTAAAATACACACACATATATATATATATTATATATACACATATATGCACATACACACAAACATTACATATATACACACACAAACTACAGCTTTTTTCTATTACTGCATTTTATGAGCAATTCATCTCACTAGTACAGAACTTTCACAAATTTGATGCACAATATTAAAAACAATGGTAAAAATAAAGCATGCTTAAACATTCAAAAGAAGCACTTATGTCCTGACCTTGTTGACTTTTCTGTGTGTCCAAGGCTAAGCATGAAAAAAATAGAAGTTCTAAATCAATGTTGAGCTCTATGCAAACAATAGCATGTTATAAATATCCTTTTCCATTATTACAAGACAGTGTTAAGGTACATTTCTGATGTACAACTTCTGAGCATTGTCAAAGGGCAGTACATTAATTAAAATGTAAGCAACAAAAAAAAAATACATATACATACACTATACACACACACATATATATATATATATATATATATATATATATATATATATACATATATATATATATATATATATATATATATACACACACACACACATACATATATATATATATATATATATATATATATATATATACACACACACACATGCACACACATGTATTGTGTGCGTGTGTGTATGTATATATATACATATATATATATATATATATATACACACACACACACACATACATGCACACACATGTATTGTGTGCACGTGTGTGTGTATGTGTATATATATATATATATATATATATATATATATATATATATATATATATATATATATATATATATATATATATATACACACACACACACACACACATATACATACATACACACAGTTTCACTTCATAATCTCGAAATGCTGAAATCTCGAATTTCAGCATTTCGAGGCTATGAAGCCAAATTTTAAAATATGGAAAGCACAATCTTGAATTCGAATATCAAATTTGCGGTTATGGCTTTACATTACGTGACGTGTGGTGTTTGCATTGTATGGATTTGCGTGGAGTGTAAGGTAAGTGACTTTTTTAAGGGTTTTTGGGTGGGAGTTTGAGTGCGTGTTAGATTGTTTTTTAAGTTGTATGTGTGGGTTAGGGTAGGTTAATGTACGAGTCTAATTGTGTGTGTGTGTGTGTGTGTGTGTGTGTGTGTGAGAGAGGAACTGTGGAATGTCTGGGCATGAGAGTTCTGTCTGTTACTGTTTGTGTGATCTCAGAGTTAGTATATATAAGTGGGGGGGGGTACAGGGGGGCTTGCCCCCAGCTTTTGTGTAGTGTAGGTATTTTGGTGTTTGTTTTGCTTTTGTGTGTATTTGTTTTGTGTTGTGGGTGTTGTGGTTTGCATGTGGTCTATGCTTTGTGTTTGGGTTTATGGTTTCGGGTTTGTGGAGTTTCGGTTTTGGCTTTTTGGTATCGAAATGCTGAAAATTCGAGATTTCAGCATTTTGAGATTATGAAATGAAACCACACACACACATTGTGCCATTCTCTTTTAAACAAGGTCAGCCTTCAATGATGCTAAATTATGTTACATAGTTAATCATGCTAATTTACATGACTCTCCAGTGCATAATACTTTTAAAATAGTTACATGTGATAATTCATCATTAGTATGCTATCCTGTATACTGCACTTCTGTCAGAGCATTATGTATTCCAGTAATTATGTCACATATCCAAAGGTTTGACAAAATAGCATGTACGCACTCTCAGACACAGACTTACGACTTTGTAAGGTATACTCTGAAGATGCAATTTAAATGACTGTCATATTGTAATAGGAGCCCTGCTAGAAGATTTGATTTCCTCATTGTAATGCTGTTGTGAATTTTACCAGAAATGCTGACATTTTGGAGCTTCAAGATGGCTGCACACTGAGTAAAAGCTTGTTTTTAGCGCTCTCAGCGTGAAAACAGAAACTCAGCACAGAAAGCCAGTAGACTTGTGTTTATGGGTGAATTTCAGTAACTGGCTATTAAGTACACTACCTGGATGCCAGGAATAAAGAAATACAGAAGACCTGGAAAAAATCAGCTACACAAAGTGAGGACGAAACCCTGCCTAGGGAGAATTCTGCAGCTGTTCAGCAAAAAGCAATGTAACCTTCAGATACCACTTCCAATAACCAACATGAAGATACAAGACAACTGCATACAGACCTGGTTAAACTAAACAAAACACTGCAGTATATCAACACAAACAACAAAAGGCTGGAAAAATGGAAGAAGCTTTAAACAGATATTCAGATGAGATGATAAAGCTGCAAAAATCAGAGGTCGAAATGAAGAAAAGACTGGCTGAATATGAGACTGCTCAGGAAGAGAGGTTTCAAAAAATAATAGCATTAGAGGACAGAGCACATAGGGAAAACCTGAGATTTTCAACTATATCAGAGAAGCTGGAAGGAACAGACTGCATTAAATTTATGACCGCATAGATAAGCAACTGGACTGATATTCCAGAGCATGACTTACTTAGTTGAATGGGCCATATAGTGTGTATGCTCCAAATCTAGCTATAGGAAAGCAACCTAGACCTTTAATAGTAAGGATGTGATCCCATCAGCAGAAAGAATTGACTGTCAAAACTGTGGCAGAAGGACAAAACACTAAAAGTAGGAGACAGCAGAGTATTTGTGGAGAATGATTATTCACTGTACACCAGGCAGACTAGGAGCAAATTCATCCCTCTATTCAAAGAGAGCCGAAACGCAGGTTTGAGATTAAAACTGCGGTATCCAACTGTCTTCAAGGGATTCTTCCCTGGAGGGACAAAATCATTTTTTGATCAAGTGCATACTAAGGGAAAAGTAAAAAAAAGTTAGACCAACAAAAACTAAGCTGTGAAACAGGAGTCAGCTTCGCACTCCGCTAGTCATAAAGGCCACACAGAGACTGCACCTGTGAAACCTTTTCCAGTATTTCAATGGAAAATGTTGGAGAAAAGGAAGGGAGCAGGAGAGTTGACCAGAAGAATTGCGAGTACTTTGGGAATGAAGCAGACACAGGATTTGGGTGATGGAGAACAGTAATAATGCGGGATTGCAAAGCATTAATTACATTTGTGAGATACGACAGCAAGAAAATCTGGAAACACTGGACTTCTTCAAAATTTGTTTGCCGAGTGGAGGCCTCAACTATATGCCCTACATCATTTCATTAATGTTTGAAAAAATGTGTTAGAGGGGAATAGAAGGGAGAACCTTAACTCTAAGTAAAGAAAACACTTTCTTAACAGTATTTTATCTGTGTTGCATGGTTTTCTTTGCATGCTATTTTTGGGTATAATGGGGATTATAAACAGGTGTTGTTTTTATTTTTCTCCCCTCTTCTCTTTTTCTTCCTGTGCAGTTTAGAGAAACATAGGTAATGTAATTAAAAAAAAAAAAAAAAAAAAAAACAGAAAAAGGGAACCTGGTTAAGGGGGGCATGACAGTATGTTTTTTATTCGTGTATGGGGAAATGATTGATTACGGACCTTTATTTTAAAACAGAGTATGTAAATGAAAAAAAAGAAAAATAGAATAACGCCTCATTTGGTATGTACCTCTCAAAACATCTGCAACAACTGGAAAGACCGCAGAAATACCTCATTAAAAGAATCACAGGCCTAAAGCAGATGCCCTACGTTGACTGCATTAAAAAAACTCCAACTATACTCTGTCACATATCGTCTACTCAGAGGCAATCTCTGCTTAACATAAAAGGCCATGTCAAACCCAGAGCTGTTGGACATGCTACACTTAAAGAAATCCCAATCCCTCAGAGCCACATGCTCCATGCTCCAGGGATCTAAACCTTATCACAATAAACAAAACATGCTGGAGGGATAGGTTCCTGACCCAGAAACTCCCCAGACTCTGGAATAGACTGCCCATACATGTCAAGCAGAGTGCCTCTTTGGCCCTCTTCAAAAGGAACCTTGACGACTGGATGGGAGAAAGGAAATTCACCCCGGAGATCACGTCAGTCGCCCTGCTAGACAGGGGTCCAGGGAAGTAAATAGTTTGGGAAGAAATAGCCAGGGAATTGTTATGGCTAGGCTTGTATAGGCCCTAGGGCTGATAGCCTAGTACCAACCTATGAACCTATAATATTGAACATATGTTTTTTTTCCTAGCACTTGCAAATATGTATACTAAGTAGCATTTCTGCAGCTGCTTGTCATGCCTTCATGGAGACTATCTGAAACAGAAACTGGAGACGGTCTGGTGGAAGAGGATTAGGTGAGTGAAAAGAAAAAAAGAACAGAGAAATTGACTAGGACATACAATCAGGGATTTTCCCAGGTGTGACAGCTTTAAAGAGAACACAAAACCAGTTAGACAAAGTAAAGTTCTTATTTTTTTAATGCAATAATGGGGATACTAATGTGAACAGGTGCTTCTGTTTTTTTTTTTCTTGTTCACCCTTTTTCTCTGTCCAGTTTTGAAAAATGTAGGCATTGCAATGAAAAAAGAATTTTGGGGGGGGGGGTGATAGGGTTTGGTTAAGAGAGTATGACAAAAGAAAAATCAGTGTGCTTTTTCCCATGCTTGCATAGGGAAATGACTGGGTAAAAACCCTAGGAGTTATCCAGTAACAAGTTTATTACAAAGCATGTAAATGAAAAAGAATATTGAATATTGTAAGGCTTTTTTTTCTGATAAACAAGGTACCCTTAGTAGTTTTGTACCTAGTTTGCAAGTCACTAGAAGTCAATTTGATAAAGAAAAATAGCTTGGAGAAAGTGTTCACTGAAACCATTCAAGTTTTTTCTCAACTCAGAGTTGTATAGATATAAAAAAATAGCACAGGTTGTACGATGCGTCTTAGTATGAATAACCTTTCTTTTTGGTTAACTTTAGCTTATCTGTGTAGCGATCAACTTAGAAATTATGTTCTTATTAGGAAGAACTTCAGCATTTGAAGATGTACATAGCTGTGTGTTATTGTAACGTTCATAGGTTTTAGGAAGGTTTTTCAGGGAGCTGTTCTGTTTGAGAGCTTTCAAAAAAACTAAAAGTTATGTAAGATGTGACAAGCGCAAATGGATATCACATGAAAACTGTACAAAAGACCAACCTGCCGAACAGTATATACATGCAACATAAAAGTTGGAACTAAACATTTAGCAAAAGAGCGGTTTTTTATATATATATATATATATATGTATGTATATATATATATATATGTATATATATATATATATATATATATATATATATATAAACGGTGGTAATAACTATACAAGAAAATGGTGCTTTCTGTAATGTCTTTCAATCTAAATGGACTTAGATAAATATAAGAAAAAGAAAGAGCAGTGAACTATATTAAAAAAAGTAGAGTGCAAATAGCTATGCTACAGGAGAAAGATTTTTCGGGATGGTTATTCAGAAGAATATTTGATGCAAAGGAAGAGGAGTACTTTTATTAAATGCAACAGGAGCTCTGATAGAAGAGGGAAAAAAGATAATAATGGAAGATATATAGTACTAAGGGGCTACTGGCTAGGGATGAGGATTACACTGGCATGCATTTACATCCCCCCTAAAACTGCTATAATGGAACTTAAGAAATGTTTGAGAGAAATAATCAGCTTTCAGCAAGGAATATTACTTGTAGGTGGGGACTGGAATTTGGTTTTGCAACAGTGAATATGTGTCTGGGAGGTCTAGAAAGGAAATTATAACAAGGGAGGGTAGATTTTAAGAAATTTATGAAAATGTTTGGCATGGAAGATGTAAATTTAGTACTAGGAGTTCGGAGTGAATTTACATATTACTCACCGAGATACAAAAACTGGGTTAGGCTAGATAGATTTTATATCTATTCAAAGCTGCAGTGAAATAGGCCTTCTGCCATTTGCTCTGCTGTGATATTGGAAAAAGAAAGTGCTTATTTTCAACTGTTTGCTGCACTTCTGTTTTACTGCATATCTGTAATCTGTACAACTGTTTTTATTCTCCTTTTTGTTGTCTGTTACAGCTGAATATCTGTTACTGTTAGTGACCTTTGGAGCTTGTAGTGAAATCTTATCTAGAGAGGTCCAGCTGTTTCTTTGTGGGAAAGTGCACATCTGTTTTACAGCACATCTGCTTAATCTGTGCAACTTTTTATCCCACCCACCCGCACAGCTGCAGTTGTCGTCTTAAAGCTTGGTGGCTTTGAGTTGCCCACCTCTAGTATAAAGGTGATATTGGACGATCCCCCAGTCAGATTACATCAGCTCATTCTGTTTTATAGTGAGAACTTTGTAAAGGTCCACTTCCTTTAGCTTCTCAACCTTGAATTATCTCATCTTCTGTCCCCTCACTTTCTACTATAAAACTGTACCTCTTCCTACTTCATTTTGCTGCTTGTGCTTAGGAGTTCAACTGCATTTAGTTTGCCATATTTATTACTGCTTGTTGGTAGCCTCATTAAATTGATGACAGTATTCTACTGAACTGCTGCTTTATTTGTGCTGTTACTGTTGTGACTGAGCTACTGGTTTAATACAATATACTGATTAACTATATTTCATTGCGACCTACTACAGTTCATTATTGTTTAACTGCATTTCGTTGCTGTTTAACTATTTTTTCACACTGCGAGTTCTGCTCTTTTGACCATAAGTGATCTGTGCTTCATTGTGAGTTTTTTTTTTATACTGTGTTCTTAACCTTAAAATTGAGTAGCATAGTCTAGATACAAGTCTGCTGCATGTTTTTTTTTTAACCCTTTCTGAGGTATTCCAGCTACAAATTTTCCCTTAGTAGCACTTGTTATCATCTAGTAGTACTACTCTTAGACCTTCATCCCTTTACCCTCTTAGCTCTTTCAGTTTCTGACAATTTCCTACATTTTCTCCTGCCGGTCTGGTTGATATGGGCATCCTGAGACAGTGTAGCAACTGCCTCATGTACACGGCAACCCTCTACCACCACCTAGGAATACAATTTGTGAGAGGTGGAATCAAGCACCTCGCTCTCTCCCCCACAAACCAGTATACCTGGCACTAAGAAGGTTGGCAACATGAACACCACACCTCAAACACCACCCTCATCTACACAACACCCTCCCCCCACATATGCTAAGGTCCTCAAAAAAAGCATACCCAAACAAGAGAGATCGCTGAGGCATAAAAACACACCAACTCCATGGCCCACCACACAGTCACACAGCCACAAAGGCCTAAACATAAACCCAACATTTTAGTCATAGGAGACTCCATTCTGAGACAGATGTGCCCCTCACCAGGAAGGACAATGAGAACATGAGTTATTTGTTGGGTGTCAGAATCCGCCATATCACCAATGCACTCAAGTCTCTCAACAGGTATTGTTATGGCTGTCATAGTCCATGTTGGAGTGAATGACTTCAGACGTACCTCCCTGGATTATATGGAGAGAGATATGATTGAGCTCAGTAAGTGTGTCCCCCAAGCAGGTATGTTCTTAGCCTTAAGCAACATTCGACCATCACCCAGAATGATGCCTCAATGTTGTTGTGTCTTTCGGCTTTTCCCGGTTAGGGGCCGCCATAGCAGAACTCCAGTTCGCTAATGATTAGCAGTAGATTTTTACGTGCCGAGTTGCCAGCCCTGACGCACAACCTTCAAAGAAGGTATGCCCATTCGCGCATGTCTCTACATAGAAGACGCTCTAGCTGAGAACCAAACAGGATGTAGTCTTACTGTGAGGTGACAACGCTACCACAGCACCACTGCAGTAGAATGATGCCTCAATACAAACAAAAAAAGATTGACTTTAAAAAAATGGCTTAAGTTCTGGTGTCATTCCAAGGGGATCCAGTACCTGACAGCTAGGGATGACAACTGACAAACCACAATGCTTTGCTAGAGATGGCCTGCATCTGTCTCCCTTGGGCTTCAGTCTCCTGGCAAAGGTTCTTATCTCCCCCATAGTGCCTTTTTTAGGCAATGCCTTGAGGTCGAAACTACCAACATGAAAATTTCATCAAAACGCAAATTAAATGTCATACTGCTAAATGCCAGGAGTATAAACATGAACCTGCACTCATTGCAAGCATTCTTAACCCAGGAAGATGCGGACATTTGTGCAGTCACAGAAACCTGGTCCACAGTTGTGGAGAGCACCCCAGTTGTACCAGGTTACTCATCCTATCATTCACTCAGACCCCAAACCGTGGGCAGCAAAACAAAAGGAGGTGGAGTTGCGATATATATATATATATATATATTTATAAAAAAACACACACCTCTAGGCTGGTCAAGCAGTATGATGCACAGGAAACACTCCATGTGCAGTTAATAAGTGACATTACCCCTATTCATATCATAGCTAGCAACTCTTGACTCAAGATGCCCACTCCACCTATCTGGTCCACTTCGAATCGATCAAGATTCAACCCTTTACCCTGATCCTGGGCGACTATACAACCATAGATTGGAAGAAAGACTCATGCCAAAACACAAATGCCCGGAGATTCCTTGATTTCGTCATTGCAAATGCCTTGGACCAGTTGGTTGACACCCCCACAAGATGTGAAAATATCATGGACTTAGTATTAACCAACATGAGTAACCACTGCAGCATCCCTACAGTGTTATCATTCCTGGTAAGATCTGACCACAAAGCAGTCAGTTTTGACATCACTATCTCCTCCGACCCCCCCCCCCCCAGCTTTGGTCAAACAAAAATCTTCTCCAAAGCGGATTACTACCTCCGGAGGGAAGCTAGAAACAGCTTCACAGCTCCCTCTCCCTCCACAGGAACTGGCACCCATGTCCAAACCCATACCAAAGTACTATATGAGCATTTATATAGCTGCACGGAATCAGGAATACCAGATAGGATGAAATCCTTCTCAAGGAAAAGTAAACCTGTCTGGTGGACACAATAAATAAACTCTATTCAGAACTAGTGGTCAAGGACACCACATACACAAATGCTGTAGATATAGCCAACCAGCCAGCAGACTGATTCAGTGAAAACTTCACTCCTCTGGCCACCCCATCACTAAAACTGGAAAACCCCAGTACCTGCCCTCCACCCTCCCCTTATTTCTAGGGAGTAAGTCATCACTGCCCTCTCAAAGGCAGAAACTACAGCCTCCATGGGACCAGATAACATCCCAGGCTGCATCCTACATGAACTCTGGCAGAAACTAGCAGCACCATTAGGCACCATATTCAACCAAAGACAGAGTACCAGCTTCGCCCTAGCTGAGTAGAGAACAGCTACTGTCATCCCTTTGCACAAAGCTGGAGTGCCTACCCATCCAGGAAATTATAGACCCATCAGCCTAACTAGCCTGATCTGCAAGGCCATGCAGTGTAATATCATGGACCTCATTAACAAGGACACTGGCAACCCTCCAGACAGTTTATCCCACGAAGTTTGGTTTTGTCAAGGGGAGGTCATGGCTGTTAAATTTGGTCGACTTCTCTGCGACAGTCACCAAAGGCCATAGATGAGGGGAAGACAGTGCACATCACCCTACTTTGACCTAGCCAAAGTCTTCACTACTATTCCCCACTCAAGTATAATAGATAAACTCTCTCAACTGAGAATCAATCTGTAGGTTACCAGATGGGCAGCAAACTGGCTCACTGATGGAACCCACCTAGTCAAAATAGGAAAATCCACCTCAAGTAGTAGACCCATAACAAGCGGTGTATCCCAAGGATTGGTCTTGGGGCCTCTGCTGTTTGGGATATACTTTTCCGAGATGCAAGCCAAATCTAGTTGGCTAAGGCTGACCAAGTTTGCAGATGACTGCAAGCTGGGTGCTGACATCAATTCCCCTAGAGATGTGGACATCCTCCAAGAGGGGCTAACCCAACAAATGACTGGTGCCAGAAACATGGCCTCAAAATGAATGCCAAAAAATGCATCATCATTCCTTTTGGGGAGAGTGACATCCCCACAAATTATAACTGATAATAAGGTACTAAGCATGCAATTAGTCGTGATGGACCTGGGCACCCAGGTTGACAGCAAACTGACTTTTGTCCATCATACTGCCTCCAGTGCACGGAAAGCTTTCTACATGGCCCATCTCATTAGTAAGGTTATCTCATCCAGGGACAAGGTGGTTATAACCATCCCTTTATTCTTCCCTTATAAGACTGAGTACAATGAACCTTTAGGCATATACCTCACAAAGCACATGTAACAGAGTGAGGAAAGTACAGTTGTGTACACTTACCATAAATGAAGATGTGAGAGTGTATTCACTGTTGCAGTCCTAACTAATGGGTTATCCGGCTCCTGGTAGCCCTCGATCGGCCAGAATACCAAAGGTAAGTAAATATGACTTATGTTGTAAAGGACAACAGGATGTCCGACACACAAGGAGTTAGCAGACATCACTTCTTCAGTTTTTCTTGCCATAACAGTCAGAAGCCCCCAGAAACAAGGCTTAAACCAAAAGCAATTTTGGAAAATAAAATCAAATGTAGCCTGTACCTTAGGAAAAGAGAATAGGAGAGGACCAAAAAAGGGGGAAGGAGGGAGGGAAACCAGGACTGCAACAGTGAATACACTCTAACATCTATATTTATGTGTACACAACTGCACTATGTCCATAGTGTTTCACTGTTACAGTCCTAACTAATGGGTTGATTACCAAAGCCCAGAGAAAAGGGAGGAGGAACCAACAGAATAAAGGGTTGGAGATAATGCCCTGCAGAACAGCAGTGGCAAACCCTGGCTCTGGAAAACAAAGGCAAATTATAATGCTTTGTGAAAAAGTTAACAGAAGACCATGAGGCAGCCTCCAAAATATCTATAGTAAGGACACCCCTTAAAAAGGCTGCAGAAGTGGAAGCTGCTCTTGTTGAGTGGGTCCTAACCCCTTGAGGAGGGACCTTGCCATGAAAGGAATAACAAAGTAATGCAATGTGCAATCCATTTAGAAATGGTTTGCTTAGAAATAGCCTTGCCCTGGGCTCCATGGGCAAAACTGACCATACTGATTTCCAAAGGTCTTTAGTCTTGTCCAGGTAAAACCTAAGCTGTCTGTGCACATCAAGAGAATGTAGGATCCTTTCACCTCTATTTTGAGGATTAGGAAAGAAGGTTGGAAGGTGTATGGACTGATCAAGAGTCAGGTTAGAAACTACCTTAGGCATAAAGGATGGGTTGGTTCTCAGAGACCCTACCTTCACTGAAAATAAGAAAAGGTTCCACAGCCAAAGCTTGCAGCTCCGAAACACTCCTTGCTGAAGTTATAGCCAAGAGGAAGGCAGTCTTCCAAGAGAGAGAAACGTTAAATCCGCAGTGCAGCTGACTCAAAAGGGAGGAAGAGTGAGTTTCTCCAGAACAAAATTAAGATTCCAGGCCGGAGTAGGTGCCCTTCTGGGAGGTTTTAAGTTGCAAGCACCTCTGAGAAACATTTTCATTAGGGGATGAGAGAAAATGGGTTGCTCAAAAGAATAAGCAGAAATGGCTGAAGCATGGATCTTGACGGGAGAAAGAAAGACCACACTTAAGCACATCAGCCAGGTATTCCAGGATCAAAAGAAGGGTAAGGCTGAGAAGAAGATTCCCCTCTAGCCTGCATCCAATGAGAGAACCTTTCCCATTTGCCAGCATTGGACTTCCTAGTGCTAGGCCTCCTGGCCTCCCTCAGCATGTCAACCACCTGCTGGGAAAGGGAAGAAGATAAGGAAGGAGTCATACCAATGAGCCATGCAGCCAAAAGGAGAGACTGAAGATGAGGATGCAGAATGTTTCCCCCTTCCTGAACCAAAAGATCTGGCTTCAGAGGAAGATGCCAAGGAGGAAATTGGGAGAGACTGTAAAGCAGTGGATACACCAATGCTGTCTGGGCCAGTCCGGAGCTTTGAGAATATTCCTTGGACTTTAGTCCCTGATCTTCAATAATACTCTGGGAAGAGGAGGGAAGGCATAAACTGACAGCGTCCAAGGGAAGTACAGAGCATCCACTTTCCAGGCTCTGCTGTGATGCTGTCTGCTGCAAAAAAAAAAGGTAGAAGATGGTTGTCTGGGGAGGAGAAAAGATCCACGCAAGGTGTGCCCTAAAGTTGAATGATGCTGTAAAAAACTGCTCTGTTCAGCTGCCACTTGTGAGGATCCCGTGTTTGTCTACTCAACTGGTCTGACAAAACATTGAGCCTTCCTGCAAGAAACTGAGCTAGGAGATGCAGGCCCAGGGATGCTGCTATGGACCAGAGATTCTTGCTATGCCTGCATAGGGGGGGGGGGTAAGAATGCATCCCTCCCTGCTTGATGATCTACCACATGACCATGGTGTTGTCTGTTCTGACGAGCAGGGTCCCTGGAGAAAGAAGATGCTTGAAAGCGAGTAAGGCCTGCTGAACTATCAACTCCTTTAGATTTATGTGCAGGTGCATCTGCTGGGCATTCCAACATCCCTGTATGCATCTGTCATCCAGGTGAGCTCCCCGGGTGTAGTCCAATGCGGCTGTGGTAAGAACTTGAGTGGCAGAAGGTGGGCAAAAAGGCATGCCTGTGTTTTGTAGACAGGCTGTTGCTCACCATAGAAACTCTTGTCGGCAGAGATGGAAGCAGAGGAACCATGATATCCAGGTCCTGCGTGTGTTGACACTAAATGTTCTTGAGGTACCATTACAATTTCCTCATATGCAGTCTTGCATATGGAATCAGGAGAATACAAGAGTTTGTAGGTATTTCCTTGCAGGGAGCTGGGACAGGCTTGTCAAGTCCTTTAAGTAAACTGAAAGAGTTGTCTGCTTCTCCTGGGTGAGATATATCATCTGGGTAGCTGTATTCAGACTCGCTCCCAGGAATGTCATCTCCTTGGATGGCACCATTTTTGATTTTTCCTCGTTGAGAGTGTAACCCAAGGAAGAGAGGAGAGTCTTTACAAATTCTGGATCCTTTAACAGCTGTTCCTGAAAATTTGCTTGAATTAGAAAGTTGTCCAAGTAAGGATAAATCTGAAATTTCTTCTGCCCGCACAAAGCAATGACTGGAGCCAGGCACTTTGCGAAAACTCTGGGAGCAGTAGATAAGCCAAAGGGCAGTGCA